>NC_056739.1:203529646-203829646 GCF_019279795.1 Protopterus annectens | reverse complement strand
CAGCATCTTCATGAGCCTGTAAAGGATGAAATGGGCCATCACTAAATGGATAGAGGGATAAACCGTTAGGTTCAATTTGAGAGCAGAAATAGTAATGTATTACAACAGAAGGACAAACATCAAAAATAATGCAAATAAATAAATGAAGTTAGGAATTACATGAAACAGATGTCCCAGAATGTTCTTATAATACACAGCTGCAAATTTTGAGACAGGGTTAAAAACAGGGCATTGGAGCAAGGACTGGCAAAATCCACATTATTTCACATCAAATAGAAAAATCTTCATTATATCAGATATTTTATCATTTAATATCTCAATAACTTTAATTTTCTTGGGCAAGTAGATGGAAAACTAGAAGCAATAGCTGCAAAGATTTGATCTTTTTCATGCTACAGCTAGCATATCAGAAAAAAATTCAAAGCAGTACAAGTAGCCAGATATCTCTATACAGCTGGAAATAATGCAATAAATACTCTGAACATACTTAATCTTATTAAATATCCAACATCTAACTTAGCTGTCATAAAAGAAATAAACAGGACTGGGACCCTAAACAAATAAACAAAGAACTGTCCATGAAGGCATAATTTAGTTTTACCAGAAACCAGGGATCACAAGAAACATGTGATATGTATGTAACTGTGTTAAACCATGAAATGCATTGAGGTAAAGAATGTGAATTTGGAAAGCTACGTGGTTTATTAAGTAAAGATAGAACTGTCTATGGCATAAAACTGAAAGACTGAGAAGCAGACATTTAACTAAAACAAATTTAACATTTGGTAAAGTTGTGGGTGTCTATAGAGAAAATGAGATTTCATGTATACAAATGAAAAAGCTTGCAGAGGAATAGTAAGTCTAGAAAAATAAACTTGAATAGAAAAAACGGAGTTAAAAATAAGGCTAAGAGACTGTTAATATTTGCAGTAAAGTCAGACAGTGTAGAAACGGCTTGACACAGAAAATATAACAGGAAGCCAGAAAATTATTGTATAGAAGAAAAGAAACACTTGAACCAAAGCCAAGATGTTCAACGTGTTGTTAAAGACATGAGGCAACGCTTGTCCAGCAATGAATAAAGCATGCATAAAGTGAGGTTTACTGAACAATTTCTCAAAAATATGTAATAGAGATAAAATGTGGTTACATAAATATTTAGTAAGTAACTGTGTCAAATAGATGTATTGATAACTTAGCTTCTGGCACTGCTGGAAAGTTATGTATGAATGCCAGAAATGTGCAATTACAAAAACATGACATTTGCAAGAAAATGATCACTAGACTGAGAATTTTGCATTAATAACAAAAAAATTTACATAGTTAATTGCCAGGCATGTGGTCCAACAAACCAATAAGGAGCCAATCCTAATTTCCCAATTGCCCCAGAGCAATGTCTGATTAAGTGACTTGCTCAAAGATAAAGATCTTTGGGCTGAAACCGGTCTGTTGATGGTGGCTTATTTGCAATAAACCATTTTTTGATCCCATCACAGTGGTGCTGGCTTATTTTTGTGTTTTTTCTGATTTGCTTTTTGAGCCTTTGCACCTGCCGTCCGTGCAGTTTTTCTAGTGTTTGAACTATCAGACAATGTTATCTTGATGATGCAGAGTGCAATATCTTGACAAAAATGCATTAAAAGCACTGGATTTACAAGGCACAGGGAAGGGCTCCACAGCTATATAGCTGACTGACTTAGGTTGTCATTTAATACCAAAAGGGCAAAAAGAGATATGCTATATTTAAAAGAATAGAGTTTACATTTGTTTTTTTATTTCACACTTGTGTCTGTGTAATAACCTAATATACCAGGGCTGCTTGTGAACAGCTGGATATGATTAAGTGTAGGCACAATATGCTAGTGGACAGCATGCAGATGGTGAAGACATTTCAAACATGATTTATATGCAAACATTGATACATTTGTATCAAACACAAATCCCCTGAATCTGGATAAAGTAACCAACGATAAAAGTATAATGTTCCAAAAAAGCCACCAACTCGTTGGAATACACATGGCAAAACAACACTTTAATAAAAAATAGTAAAAATATATAAAACATGTGAGTGCTTTCACAGAGTCCTCTCTGCTTCCTCAGACATACTACAGTATCAAGCGTTTTGTTGATGATATTTTTCTGTTGTGGCATGATAACAAAGATAATTTGCAGCAATTTTTAAATTTCATTAATACCATTACTCCCTTTTTGAATTTCACATACAAATACTCAGATAGAGAAATAGAGTTTTTAGATGTAAAGGTTACAAGAGACACACTTAATTATGTTCATACCTCCATGTATAGGAAACCCATTAGAAAAAACAATGTCCTACATAGTAATAGTATGCATCCTAACTACACTAAAACCAATGTGATCAAAGGACAGATAGTTAGATGCATGAGGTTATATAATGATGATGATAGCTTGGTTACCCTGTTAAAACATGAATTTATTGAAAGGGGATATAAAGCCAGAGATATAGACAAACAAATTAAAGTGGCTTGGAATGAGAGAAGAGAGAAGTACAAGCCCTATTATGACAGGACGAGAATCAGCCAGGATAACCAAAGTAACTATGCCACCAGTACCACAGTAACCAGGAACCTAGATAATGATGTATTACGTATTCCATTAACATTTGCAAGTAGTATCAGTACAGTCTGTGATATAATTAAAAATAATTGGGGCATATTGTTAAATGTGGATAAACTAGAAGGTGTTATAGGGGCTACGCCATCTTTTACCTTTAAAAACAACATGTCATTAAAAAGACAGTTTTGCTACAAGAAGTTAGATGGAGACCACTATGCAAGGTCTGATAGGCTAGATACCTTTCCGTGTAGAAGGTGTATAGCCTGCCCCTTCATATTTGGAGGGGGGCAGTATACACACCCAACTAGAAAGTTCAGCATTGATGCATACTTTTATACAGACTGTTGTAGTAAGAATGTTGTATATTTTGGTCTCTGTACAAAATGCCCAGCCTACTATGTAGGCAAAACTAATCGGTTGCTCAAAGATAGAGTCCTAGAACATGTAAGGGACATTAAAAATAAAAAAGAGACAAGTGCTTTAGCGATGCATGTTATAAAGGAGGGAGCCACACACACCTTCAAATTTCTAGTGTTACACATTATACAAGAAAATAAAAGAGGTGGGAACATGAACAATAAGACCGAAGCCTCAGAACAAGAATGGATAATTAGATTTCAGGCTGACAGACCACCTGGACTAAATAGTAAGGTTTCACTGAAACCTTTTCTCAGGAGCAGGGCTTTGAAACATTGATTATTATATTCAGTCACATATTTTAACATCTATACATATATTGTACAGTTTTAACACTATCTAACTTTATAGAGTAAGCTTTTACAGTTTTTTACATACATTTTTAGTCCACTATTTATATGATTTGATTGTTTATATAGTGCCTGTCTTTTTAATTTTTATTTCAAGATACTGTCAACTGATTGGATTTGACACAGATGTATCATTATTTAAACAAGAGCAGCAGTTACTGTAGTATGTCTGAGGAAGCAGAGAGGACTCTGAAAGCACTCACATGTTTTATATATTTTTACTATTTTTTATTAAAGTGTTGTTTTGCCATGTGTATTCCAACGAGTTGGTGGCTTTTTTGGAACATTGATACTTTTGTGCAGACTATGATTTGTACACTCATGAAGGCAAATAGGCAGTTGTGAACAACATAATCTGCATAGTCACACAGAAGATAGCTCACACATTTGTTAAATAAATAGTTCACGTGGTGGAGTAGAAGAGTTGTGAACTAATCCAGCAAGAAGCATCAATGATTTGATGAGAAACACTGTGTGCAGGTGCAGAGCCACATTAAAGACTGGTATAAACAAAAAAGTTGCCAAAAGACAAAAGTTATATTTTTGAAAATTATGCAGATTTGTTCATAAGTCCTGGCAGTATTCTGGGTCAGTATATTCAATTCACAACAACTCTCAAAAAATATTTTAAATCCCACTGGCTATGACCCTGCTTATCTCCTGATTAGCACCATCTCTACACTCTTCATAAGACAACTGTGTGTATATCTAAGAATGCTTTATAATACATGAATGTAAGTGAGCTATATCACAGATGAATTGTTTGTTATAAATTGCTTGCTCTGTCAGTCTATGTATAATATGTTTGTACTATTCACTTCTGTTATGTTGTTATGTGGAGCTTTTCTCCCTGGGCCTCCACTGAAAATGGACATGTATCCAGTCGGACTATCCCAGTCAACAAATGTAAAATAAAATAAATAAATAAAATAAAATTAATATAGCAATAAGATAAAGCCAGAGATTTCACCAGTTGCACAAGCACCAAGGGGGTTCTAGTTGCATTAAGACAAGCACTGGAATGGAAATGAAATATACAGAAGAGGTAGACATAACAACAAGATAAACAGAGCCAACAGCATGAGTCAATACCATATTATTGTAGTTAAACAACGCAAGATTTGAAATACATTTGCAAGACTTAAAGCAATTTTAGGGGAATATTATCCATTCAAGACTGCTGACAAAGTTGTGTCTGTGATGCCATATAACTTTCAGTACTTCATGTTAGCCAGGGCTTCTGGCAATTCAGTCTTGATTCTGATAGTTTTTTTTTCCTTTTCCTTTTTGCTAACCTGGTAAACCCACTGGACACAAGTGTCCCTTTTTTGTGGTGATCTGAAAGCATCTCTTTAAGTGACTTGTTCAAAATCAAATAGTATGAAAATGTAAACTAAGGTTATCAAACACTGCAATATAGAAAGCAGTTTATTAACAATTCACAGCCTTAATCCTATTTACTAACTGCCAGCTCGACGTTATATGTATTTAACATGCCATTAAGAGGCTGTAGATTTTCAAGAATGCAACTGCTATTTTGTCTGCACCTGAAGTATTCCAGAGAGTAGTAGTATAAAATGGGTCTATATCACATAATCGAAGTTCCATAACTCCGAACACTTAATGGTCGAACCATTATGTTCGAAGTTACAAAACTTCGACTGCAGGAAAAAAAAATGACGGCAACAAAATAAATTGTTGTAAGCAGTTGTAACCTGTACCCCCCACACACCCCGCAACTTAAATACACCAACTCCAAGATCGCACCACATTGAGCAAAATGGAAACCTCCGCTTATGGAGATTTCTATTCAAATGCTCAAACTTTTACAGATTCGAACTTATGGTCTCGACCATATGTGGTTCGAACTTTCAAAAGTTTGACTACGTTATAGGAGCCTGTATAAAATATATAGGTTCTAGAAGGTACTGAGAACATTACTGTTTGTATACTGGTTTGGGGTGAGACCAAAATGAAACATGATGACTGTTTTAAAAAGTTTTTAGAAAAGCTGAGACAAAATAATCAAACAAAAAAATCAAATAAAAGTAAGTAGTATCAGATAAATAAAACATGTCTTGATATAAGAGAGTCTACAACTGGATCAAGAAAAAGTAGTGAATATAGCAATTAGGATCTTTAGAAAAGGTTAGGAGCAAATTACATAGAAAAAATGGAAATTGTGGGAACTATACAATACAGGTGATGAATGAGGTTTAAAGAAAGACAGGATTTGAATGAGCTATGAAAAGTTTGACTGACAATGATTGGGTAGATTATAAGTGATGTATAATGTTTGCAACTAAAATTATGTCAATATGGTTTGTGATGTGTAATGCTTGCAATTAAGATTATACCAATATGGTTTGTTTTCATTTATATAAATGTATGATTGCCTATATCATAACTGATAATTTAATAAAAATGTTTTTTGTTTAAAAAAAAAAAAAAAGAAAATGTATAACCACTGTAAATATTTCTTGGTACAGTTCATTACTTATCCAAACTTAAGAAAAGTGTCTATGCCTTTGAAAAAATTGTGTGAAAATGACAGAGTGATATTGGGAGGAGGGAAAAAAATTTCATAATGCTAAAAAATATGTCGCAAAAGCACTGACTTTTGCATTCTATGATGTGACAAAAATAGTCATATTGTAAGATGATGTAAGTGAATCTGTTGTAAGAGCAGTATGGCTGTAAGAGGGACAACCATTTGAGAATGGTTCAAGAACACCAACACAGACACAAAGAAGATACACTTAGTGGGAAGGCATTTCTAGTGTAGTGTATATCTTATTTATTTTATTTTATTTTATATTTGTTGACCAGGAGAGTCCGACTGGATATATGTCCATTTTCATCGGAGGCCCGGGGAGAAAAGCTCCACAGACTAAGAACAAAGAATTATGACATTTCTACATAGCAAGTATTAATAGGAAAACACATGATTTAACAAGATTCCATAGTTTTAAAGTTACAAAGTACAATATTCATAGGTAGTCACAAGTTTTAACAAAATTCCATAGTTTAAGTTTGAGTAAAATAGTAATTAGAATGTACTGGTTTCCAGTAATAACACTGATTGAGACAAATGCAAGTAAAAAGGGGTTAGGAGTGGATGTTAGGGTTAGTTTTTGGAGATCTGGTTGGGTTTAAAGTTGGAATGTGTATAATTGCAGTCTGTTGGTGTGGGTGTTTGCAGGTGAGGCACTATAAGGAGGAGCCACGATTCTTCTTGAAGGGATAGAAGTGAAAGGGAGCACAAGAGTGGGTCAGAGGGTGTGTATGATATGGGTCAACCAGGTGGGTAACAAGGGCATAGCCATGCGAGTTTTAGATGTTCTTTTAGTAGCTTTTTGAATGTAACCATTGAGTAGGCTGAGGTAATAGGAGAAGGTAATGAGTTCCAAATTTTACCAATGTAGTTAGGGAAGAGGGAGTCACCTGCTATGTTATTGCTTTTGGTCACCTTGATTAGTCTTTTATCACTAGAGAGAAGTTGTCTGGTATTAGTTTGTAGTTTAAGTAGATTAGATAGTGCTGGTGTTTTTTCAGGAAGTAGTAGGAGTTTATGGGCAACAGAAAGCTGATGGAATGAAAGGCGATTTGGGAATTCAAGCCAGTTAAGTTGATTTAGTGAATTACAGTGGTGGGCGTGGTAGGGGGCACCAGTAGCAAATTTATAAATTTGATTGTAGCAGATGTTAAGCTTGGCCATTTCAGTTTTGGATAGGTTGATGAAGATGGGAGTGACATATAATAGTGTGGAGAGTTCTTTAAGTATTTGTATACAGAGACATGTTTGTGCAGAAAAAGATAATGAGCTTTTACAGAAAATGTTCCTAAAACCATTATATAAAGCATCGAGCAAGAGATGGTAAGCTGACACCAAACCCTGACCCATGTAGTGAAAATGTGAAAAAGGTAGTTGATGATGGATTACATGAAGCACTATTATGTTTTCTAAATATAGTGTGTTAACTCTACAAAAATATGGTCTGAAAGTATATAGTACAATTGTCAAGTGCAATGAACAAACCTTATTTAAAAACATAATCTGGAGGCACTGCTGAGTTAAAGCTTAGAAGTGATGCCTGCAGTTTCCTAGGGGGGTTACTAAAGTACACTGTAATGAAAGGATGAGCAGAAGAAGAGAAGAAAATGCCAGTTCAGCTAAAGGTGTACAATGCATACCATGATACAATCCGCTAAGTGCATGGTCTGTTGTTCACTTCAAACAAAATTCTACCAAATCAGCTCTAAGAAAAAGTGCTGGAAAGAATCCATGGAACACATCATGAAATAATGAACTGTAATGAAATAGTACAGGGTATCATGTTTTGGATAGGAACAGACTGCAGATGATGGCAAGGAAGTGTTATGTGTACAATACAGTCCACTGGAACAATATTTATTTATGTCAGTTTACTGGTATAGTACACTGATTAAAAATAACCATTTGAAAATATGAAATACCACATGAATTTCAAGGAAGGACATGCAACAAACGAACAACTGATTTGCTTCACGTCAATGATTCACACTATATAATAGACTTGGATTATTATCTGAAGCGGCAAGATGTAATCAAAATGAGAGGCAGATCATTCTGTCATAATGTTGCTCAGTGAAACCTACCCCAGACATGAAATTCCTGATGTCCTTGTGTTAGGTAATGGTACACTATAATGATCTATCTTTTCAAAAGGAAGTAAATTTAAGGGTTTAGTCAGTTTTATGTGGAGACATCTCATTAAAAGCCTCTTCACTAAGTTTCTCTCACTGGGTGTCCCAGTCCCATCATAGTAAATCTTTTTTCATCAATCTCTATTAAGGATTGGGGGGGGGGGGGTAGTCCCTATGTAGAGATGGGACTTCTGTATGGGGATTAAACTTTTTCCATTTCTACATATTAGTACATTCTTGGAATTCATTATAATCTACATAAGAAGCGGGCGGGGGGAGGCTGCCTACCAATATGAGAGGATACAGGAGACTTGTTCTGCAAAAAGGATTATTTTTTGATGTTTTTATGTATTGTTGATTTGCAGCAGTAAATATATTGATATCTTGATTAATTGCCTTACCAATAACTTGGTCCTGTTAATGAGTTAAACTCAATGAACTGGTAATCACCAAGTTTACTGTTAAAATAAAGAGTCAAATAAGAATTTAAGAACATTAATTCTAGTCCACAATATCTACAGTTCAATCATCAAGTGCAATGAAGAATTCAAGTTTTTAAAAAATATACTGAGAAAATGTGCAGGCAGTGCAAAGCATGACTGTTACTCAGTTTTGAGGGAATATCATAACATTTTTCTTCAAGCAATCGGCCTAGCTCCTTCACAACTGCTGCTAGGAAGTCGACTGAAAAACAAGTTGCCAGTGTCTTCAGTATTACAGCAACCAGATGCAATGCCAAGCATAAATAAATATTTGTTGAAAGAGACACAGGAGAGCTGAATGGATGCATATAGCTTCTTTACTAGCACATCAGAGATCTTTTCAAAGAAGCAGATTAGTGATATACACTGCTGGCATTATATCTGGGATATGTAAATAGAGGATTATGACCAGTTCACCTGTCCTAACCTGTTTATTATGTTTTGAAGACATGGATGCCGAGAAATTCACCTGTTGAGCAAAGCTTGAGAGGTGACTCTCTTGACATCCATGTCAAGAACACATAATTGAAGATTATTGTAATTCTTTGTAGTGCATGGAGCTCTATCTGTTCCATGTAGTACTAGTTACAGAAAAAACAAACAAACAAAAAAACAATAAGTGTTTTGATGGCTTTCAAAGCTGTAAAGCACTTAGGGGCTGCTGTCAGGCAGTGTAACACTTTACATTATATTTACTCTCACCTTTCATGCCTTTCAATGGTCCAGATCTTTGCAGAATGTCCAGATTTTTGCCTCATTTGTTTGGTTTGTTCCTCATAAAGTCCATGGTTGACAAATCACAGAGGACTAAAGTCACTGAATAGTAACATACATTTAAGTTTCAGAGTTCATATCTTTTAGAACAAAAAAGCTTCCAGCAAACATCCTGTTATTCTAGCTATTCTCTAAGTAGCTATTTTCTAAGTATATAGGAGGAAGGGAAATGATTTCACTTCAGACACGAGTACTACCACTGTCATTTACTGGTCAGTACTGGCAGATTTGACTGCTTGCGCTGGACCCAATCTTAACAACATTTACAGGGGGTGCTTGACAATTGTTAAGGTTAGTTCTCACACCACTTTAATGCTTAACTGATTTATCTTTTTCTGAAGTTCAGAGTGTAATCACTGTGCTCCATGCACTACAGAGGTATTATACTTAATACTTCTGGGTTGGTATGTATATTCAAATAATGAAGAACCTTTTAGGAGGCCATTTAATTAATCTCATTTTATGGTGGTGCATCTCTCTTTGCTGAAGGGAAAGGGCTTTTTAAAACCATACAGTGCAATAGCAAATGTCCTCTGCTTCCTTTGCACAGCCAGCAATCAGTTCAATATAGCACCACATATTTCAAAAGCCTGCAAATGGGTGAGAGGTAGGCAATTCTGGTCATCATATTCAGTCTTTGTTAACTGAGTAAGACCCATTTTGTTCAAATACCTTGTTTTATAGGTGATCTTGGAACTTTAGTCCGGTTATATGAGTTTATTTGTCATGCACTAAAATAAATGCAAACTGGGACATGAATTCTGTAGTTTATATATTCATTACGAAATGTTACAGCTTCTATGCTATGTTATAGCAATAACCCACGCCTGGGTGTGGGTAATGCTGGATTTACCCATGGTTGGCGTGGTTTGGTCCCGAGGGCGAAGCCCGAGGGACCAAACAAAGACAACCGTGGGTAAATCCAGCATTACCCACACCCAGAAGTGGGTTATTGCTATTATACAATGACATTATTTAAGAAAAGAAATAATTACTTTTCTTAAATAATGGCATTGTATAATGCCTCTTTGCTGCCCTTCTGCAGCTGTCTGGTGTTCCGCGGCAGTTCTGATGTACTGCGCATGCCTACGCAGTACATCAGAGCTGTGGGCAAAAGCAACGGAGAACGCAAGATCTCCGTTGCTTTTTACTGTCTCGCTATGTTAAATGGGTTTAACATAGTGAGACAGCTTTAAAATAAGCAACGGAGATCTCCGTTGCTTATTTTAAAGCTGTCTCGCTATGTTAAACTCATTTAATATAACTCTCGCTATGTTAAATGGGTTTAACATAGAGACAGTTTAAAAATAAGCAACGAAGACCCCCTTTCCTTATTTTAAAGCTGTCTTGCTATGTTAAACTCATTTAACATAGCGAGACAGGTTTAAAAAAAAGCAACGGAGATCGCAAGATCTCCGTTGCTTTTGATTGTGTCGCTATGTTAAAGGAGTTTAACATAGCGAGACAGCTTTAAAAAAAGCAATGGAGATCTGCGTTGCTTTTTTTAAACCTGTGTCGCTATGTTAAACTCTTTTAACATAGCAAGATTAGTTTATACTAACGGAAAAGTCCGGGCGACCGGACCTTTTCCGTTAGTATATTGAGGATTTAACGGCACGCTGGTTGGGCTGGCCAATCAGCGTGCACGTTTTAGAGGAGGAATTGTATAATACTAATCTAAACCTGACCTACACAACCAGTTGTAGGTCTTGTAAAGAGTGTAGTCAGCACAAAATGCTTCACACTAAAATATTTGGTATGGTCTAATATGCAGTTTAAAGGCATTTATTATAATAAAGTACATTATCTTCAGACTTTTTTTTTTTACAAGCCAGCATTATTTCTTTGAGTTAGATGCATTGTGGTCTAAGAGTGTTGACCAGAAGAATATGCTGTGGTTTAATAGCTATCTATCTAGCCTTACGAGTTTGTCAGGTGGGTTTTACTACAACAGGACCTCCTGGGTGTTCCTCATTGATTATTCCATGGCCACTTACTATTTTGAACAAATGCAGCTTTCTTGTGGTAAATCAATATGTGTTCAGTATGCTGATAACTCTGCACTAGTAAGTATTATCATCAGGACAAAAAAGCTTAACATGATTGGCAGGAAGCCCTATACTCTCCGCAAACCTTGCTAACACTGGTCTATTATAGAATCTTCCCAAAGCTGAAGACTTTTTTTAGCACTCCCTGAGGATAGATCATTTTTTTTCTCTTTTCCATAGAGAGCATGCATATTTCCACTCTGAACAAGGTTAAATAACTGTGATTCACTCTTGATCAGAAGCTATCTTACAGTGCTCATACAACAATCATTGCTAATCCTTTTTACCACCGTAAAAAACTTCTCCAAAGCTAACTTCACACTTCTTAAGACAGAAGTGTCAAACTTCATGACACCCATGCAGACGGACAATAGAGCTACGACTGCTGAATCCTACACAAATGCACTTTATAAGCACTTACACGAGTGCATGGATCATGCTATCCCTAATAGAACCAAGATGCTATCCTCCAAAAAAAGGAAGCCAATCTGGTGGTCCTCTGCCATAAACAAATTCTACAACAAAAGAAAGAAACTGTTGCAAAAAAGAGTAAAATTCCATGACTGGAGGAACTCCTGGTCAACCTCAGTAAGAAGCTGAGATCCCTCATAAAATCCTCCAAAGCTAGTTACAAAACAAAATTGCCACTGACTCTAATGACAACCACAAAGCATTCTATAGCTATGTCAAGAATCTCAATGGCAACACTCAGATCTGCTCTGAGTTACAGCACAATGGCACTAAATATACATAACCAACTGATATTGCCACTAACTTTACCCCCTCTCACCCCTAGAAGGCCCATCTCTATACCGGAGGAATGCAAAGTTCCTGTAATCACAGCTGCACAGGTAAATAACACACTCTCCAAAGCCAAGAACACAGCATCCATGGGACCTGACAAGATCCCAGGCTGTGTTCTACATGAACTACAGAATGAAATGGCACCCTACCCAAGTACCATGTTTAATCATAGCCTCACCTCAGGCTTTGTGCCCACTGAATGGTGCACCGCGACGGTTATCCCACTCCACAAAGGGGGGAGCCACGCCGGACGCCGGGAACTACCGCCCCATTAGCCTGATGAGCCTGGTCTACAAGGCCATGGAACGTATCATCATAGAACTCATAAACAAAGATATTGGTAATTTCCAAACTCTGGACCCTACCCTGTTCGGGTTTGTAAAAGGCAGATCATGTCTCCTAAACCTGATTGACTTCTTTGAAGCAGTCACCAAAGCCATAGATGAGGGTAAAGTGGTTCACACAGCTTATCTAGATCTCGCCACGGCTTTCGACACCATCCCCCACTCTGGAATTATAGATAAGTTCACTAAACTAGGTATAAATCCCTGTGTCACAAGATGGGTTGCCAACTGGCTCATGGACAGAACCCACACTGTGAAAGTAGCAGACTCCAAATCCGACTTCAGACCAGTGACAAGTGGAGTACCACAGGGTTCAGTCCTGGGTCCTCTCCTGTTTGGTATCTACTTCTCTGAAGTACAGGCTAACACAGAAGGTCTTTGGCTAACAAAGTTTGCAGATGACTGCAAACTAGGAGCCATAATCGAAACTCCTAACGATGTGGACATACTACAAAAGGACCTCACTGAGACAGATGCCTGGTGTCAAAGTCATGGCCTGAAGCTCAATGCCAAAAAGTGTATTGTCATCCCCTTTGGTAAAAACTCTGTACCCATGAACTACCACATAAGTGGTTGTCTACTTAATGCAGAAAGTGTGATAGGAGACCTTGGGGCACAGGTGGACAGTAGTCTCTCCTTTGATAATCACATCGCCACAGTGGTCAGGAAATCCTTCTACGTGGCTCACCTCATCACAAAAGGTTTCTTATCCAGAAAAAAAGAGGTCATTGTTCCCCTCTACTCATCACTCATTAGACCCATTATAGAATACAACGCCCCTTTTGGTATGTACCTCACAAGACATCTACAACAACTGGAAAGGCCACAGAAATACCTCACAAAGAGGATTACTGGCCTCAAACAGATGCCCTATGCAGACCATCTCAAAAAACTCCAGCTTTACTCTGTCGCATATCGCCTACTCAGAGGTGATCTCTGCCTAACATACAAAGCTATGTCAAACCCAGAGCTGTTAGACATGCTCCACATAAAGAAATCCCAATACCTCCGAGCTACATGCTCTAGGGACCTAAATTTGTCACCACAATAAACAGAACATGCTGGAGGGATAGATTCCTGTCCCAGAGATTTCCCATAATCTGGAACAGACTACCTATATATGTCAAACAGAGCTCCTCATTAGCACTCTTCAAGAAAAATCTTGATGATTGGATGGGAAATAGGAAATTCACCCCAGGGATCACTTCTGTGGCTCTGCTCGACAGGGGCACAGGAAAATAATTTTCTTGTGTGGCAAAAGCCAGGGTACCTTTTTGGCTAGGCTTATATAGGCCCTAGGGCCAATAGCCTAGTACCTACCTATGAACCTAAGAACTGTCACTGACATTTTAGCTGTTCTGCACTGATCCAGACAATACCTTAATATGGCAGCACACCTTAACATAGGCAGCCCAAGTTCCTGCCTTGTCTATTGTTTGACAGTGTGGTAATGACCACCACACCAAGCTCTTCTACAGTGTCTGTCAGCAACTTCTATTAATACTGCAAAGCTCACTGCAGATGTGCCTTTGCGTTCTCATCATTGCTATGTATTATCTCACTTGGTTCTCTCTTTAAAGCATAGCTATGCTTTAATATATCCTGCTTTCTGTATACTGCAAAGAAATGTTAATACTCTAGTCAAAGAAAAAAAAATCAGTGACCCTGATGGAGTGGGAAACTATCAACATCTGTTAAAATAATGGTGTCTAGGAGTTTCTAGTGCCATGGGGCAGTACTTTTAGGTCAGATGTTAATTGAATATGAAACATCTTGCCAGTAAACAACTTTTAAAACTGAGTTGCAATGTTTTTTAAAGCAGTTCTCATGCTGCACTATCGGTGGTGTCATATAGGTAATCCTGTTTGTTTTGTGATTTATAACCTGCTTATTGTAGGACAGATCCACTACCCCGACTCCTTCTCTGCATGCACTCTGGCTGTATGGATATCAGTAGTATTGTATGCAAACAGCGTGGGGTTAAATGGTTCGTATAATATTAAGATGGCCTTGTTTCATGCATGATCTTTGAGCTGTTCAATATTTACTGTTCATCCTTATGTCATATTATTATTGTTATTGTCTAATGTTTTCATTATTGCTGGAGATTTTCTACCTGGTGCCCTGCTATAAAGATGCTATGCCTCATCAGATCAACCAAGTAATCAGTTATAATAAATAAAAAATAAATCCACTACAAATCTCATTACTGCTTACAGCTGACATCACAAAGGTAGGACAGTTGATATCGAGACACGAAAACTAAAACTTGCTGCTCTGTCTGGGTCGGTATTTAGCTTGCCAAGGATAGCAGCACTAAAAATGAAACAGCAGCTTGGATATATTAACTAAACATACAGTGCAGAACACACATCTCAGTGTTGTGCTGTAACAAAATATTTCATTCTAAAAATAATATGTGCATGCTGTAAGCTGCTGGGTTTGCAGTGAATGTGCTAAACAAAGCAAAAATGTTTTCATAAGACAAGAAATGATACAGAAAATGTAGTAAAAATGTGCATCTCTTGCTAGATAAGTATTTTTCTTTAATGGTGTGCAATTCCCATTTAATATGGGAATATTTATTTTGTAGACTTATATAAAAACCATGACAACCGTGAAAAGAATAACTGAAGTTTAATTTCACAGTAGTCATGCTGGGTAAGAAATACGAGTTCTGTGAGACTCTGCAGCCCAATGCCACAAAGATTGTGTTGCCTTTCATACCAAAGAATTGTCTTAAAAAAATAATAAGCCAGGTTTGTATACCTGGATAAGCATTGCATTTGCTTATGTGTAATAACCTGCTACAGTCATTCCCTTGCACAAAGGAGGTCCGTCCACCGATCTGGGTAACTACAGGCCCATATGTCTGACCAGCTTCATATATAAGGCCATGGAAGGAATCATGCACATGATAAGGTAACCTGCAAATGCTGGGCCATCACAGTTCAGCTTTATTAAAGGAAAGTCATGCCTATTAAATCTGGAGGAATTATTTGAGAGGGTCACCAAAGCAATTGATGGGGGCAAGACTGTGCACACAGCTTACCTCAAGCTTACCAAGGCTTTTGATACAATACCGCACTCGGGCATTATAGGCAATGACACTAAAGCTTTTAAAAGGCTAAGTAGGTCACAGACCCTTTTATTACCTGCTGGATAGCCAATTGGTTCACTGATAGGACCCAGGAGGTCAATATAGGTGAGGGTACCTCCACCAAGAGGCCAGTCACTAGTGGAGTCCCCCAGGGCTTGGTACTGGGCCTAATCCTTTTTGACATCTATTTCTCAGAAGTAGAAGCAAATGCTTACTAAGTTTGCAGATGACTGCAAGCTGGGGGTTATCACTGACATCTCTGCAGACACTAGCATTCTTCATGAAAGCCTAACTCTGACTAACAAATTATGTCAAAGCCATGGCCTTAAACTCAATGCTAAGAAATGTATAATTGTACCCTTCGCAAAGTCAACCATCCCAGCTAATTAGCATGTTGATAATACCCTCCTAAGAGTTTATCCTGTGGTCAGGGATCTGGGTACACATGTAGACAGTAGCCTTACACTCAACTACCACATGACCACAGTGATGAGGAAATCCTTTTATGTTGTGCAACTTATAAGCAAAGGCATGACATCTATGTCCAGAGAGGTCATTATCCCACAGTACTTTGCCCTTATCAGACCACTCATAGAGTACAATTGTCCTTTTGGTATGTACCTGACCAGGCATATGCAGCAACTAGAGCGACCTCAGAGGTTCCTTACAAAAAGAATACAAAGAGCAACAGACCTGCCTTACACAGATTGATGAGGGTCATCTGTGCCCGGCTTAAAAGGCATTCACAAACCCCACACTTATGAATCTCATGCATATTTATAAGTCAAATAGTACCAGAAATACAAAGTCTAAGTACCTGAATTTTGTCTATGGCTTAAAGAGAATATGCTGGAGAGACAGATATGTGTCCCAGAGACCGCTGCTCCTGTGGAACAGGCTTCCCATCCATGTGAAGCTGAGTTTGTCTATTACCCAATTTAAGTATTACCTAGACCAGTGGATGGGGAATAGGAAATTTAACCGAGGCCTGGCACTCATGTCCTTTATGGACAGAGGTAGCTTCCAAATGCCTGTCCCTCAATGTCCTTTTGAGATACAGGATGTCATTATTCATTTGAGAAAACTTGGCTAGGCTTAGAAAGGCCCCCTGTGTCATGAGCCTAGTAGCAATCTATGAATCTATAAAGTTAGTGAAAGTCATACTTAAACTGGCTATACTTAAGTTAAGCCAAAAGCTGCAACATACATGCCAACTTTCCAGATTTTCACAGAATGTCCAGATTTTAATCTCAGTTTTGTGGTCTGTTTCTCATAAAATCTGTGGCTTTATGGCAAATGATTAAGGATTGCTTGTATTGCTCAGGCTCTGGATTGCATTGCATAAGTGGAAATTCCTTAAGATTCCAAGAGCAGGATAAGTTATTTCTTACACTTATTTCACTGAACTGCACTTCTGAAACGCTTATAATTGTGCTATACAGTTGATCTACTACATTTTGCACTGTTATAAAGCTTTTTTATTGTTTCACTGCATTTATGTACTGTTTTATACTGTTTTAACTGTATTTTTCATTGCTAGATACTGTTTCATTACTCTAATTGCATATTTACTGAATTACTTAACTGTAAACTGTTTTTTCATACTGAGAGTTGTATTTTCTGTTTGTGAGTGCTCTATCCGAGCTTTTCTGTGCATTTTTGATTTTTTGAGGTTTCTGTGTTCTACAGCTAGGAACTGTAATAGTGTGCATTACTATAATTGTCTGTTTACAGTTAAAAGCATTCTGTAGAGTCTGCTCCTTGATCTGTTTAAAACTTTCATTTAGTGGCTACAGCTAGGAACTGTAATTTTTCTCCACTCACCCTCCCTAGTGTTGTGTGTTCTTATACTTGGTGGCTTTGCAGCTACCCGCCCATACTGTATATTTGATCTGTGACACTCTCAGTCTAGTGTCATTAGTTCACTCAATCTAATAGAGAACGTTTGTGAAGGCCAACCCACTCAGATTCTTAACGTTGAATTAACTTCTGTTCCAGCTTTCTCCGTTTCCACTTTTACTGGAAAAAAAAATTCTAAGCTTGCTTCCCCCCTTTCCTGTGGCAGGTCTTGTCCAGATACGGATTTGCTGTGTCCAGGACTGTTTGTGAGCTCCTAAGCCCCCCTCCCCACTTAACTGGGGTTAAACTATTCCTGACACCATAATGTCTGTTCTTCAAAATTTTCCTTGCAACTAGCCAGCTTTTTAGTTTTAGCACTCAAATCTGCTTCTTTGAGCTCAGCACTTGTTCAGAACTCATTGTAAGCACTAAATAAGTCACAAATTACTGCAGCACTCAACTTTCCTCACTTGTCTAGAGGAAAACAGTTTTTAGTACTTAATAAATAAGCACCTATTCAGGCATGTCTAAAGGTCAGCTCCCGGTGTTTTCTCCTGTCTACCTGATGAATCTGGGCATTTTGGGACAATGCAGCAATTGCCTCATGTACACAGACAACCCTCTCCTCCTACCACCCAACACTACGACCTGTGAGAGATGCACTTATATAGCCAAACTGAAAGCAAAGCTCTCTTAACCAAAGACTGGCCTAGACAGTCAAGAGGAGAAGGTAAACACTTGCACCGCACTACATTCATCACATAGTCCCTCAAAACCTACACCACCAAAACACACACACAGAAGCACAAAACACACACCTACATTTGCGAAGGCTCTCAGTACAAATCTGCCCAAACAACAGAGACCTCCAAAGCAGAAATGCAAGCGACATCCACCCCCCAACACAACCCAAATGACACATAGCCCACATACTCAGTGTGCCACTCAACTACAGCCCATAAGGCATAATGTACCCAACACTCTAGTCATGGGTGACTCTATAGTCAGGCACACTGATGTTCCACTCACCAGGCTAAACAAGGGAAAAGTTACTGTCAGCTGCCTGTCAGGTGCCAGGATCCGCCACATAACGCACGCACTCAGGTCACTCCACAACAAGTACAAATATGACTCTGTCATTGTCCATGTTGGTGTGAATGACCTGAATCATACCTCCCTGGACTACATGAAAAGAGACAAGGAGGAGCTCTCCAATCTTGTAGCCCAGGCAGGTATGACCCTAGCCCTGAGTAGCATCCTGCCATCACGCAGAATGATACCACAGTACAAGGACAAAATGATTGACTTTAACAATTGGCTAAGCTTCTGGTGTCATTCTAAGGGAATCCAGTATGTGTCTGCCTGGGATGACATGATCGACAGACCACACTGCTTTGCCAGAGATGGCCTGCACCTGTCGCCCTTGGGATTCCGGATACTGGCAAAGGCTCTTGCCACCCCTATAGTGCCTTTTTTTAGGCAAGGTTCAAATGACAAATTCACCACCGTAATTGGTACAAGCAAGCAAAATCTGAGGGTAATGCTACTCAATGCTAGAAGTCTAAACCTCAAAATGCACTCACTTGAGGCACTCCTTAAAATGGAGAACATTGACATCTGTGCAGTGACAGAGACCAGGTTCAAAGCTCCAGGGAGCACTCCTGCATTACCAGGCTATAATTCATACCACACCTTTCAACCACCAAACCCAAACCGAAACACTAAAGGTGGAGGTGTGTCCATATTCATTAAGGATATCCACACCTCCAAGCTAGTTGCTCAGCATAATGCATCCGAGATTATCCAAGTTCAACTAACTCTGGGCAAAACTGAAATCCAGATTGCAGCTTGCTACAGACCCCCACCATGCCCCAGGATTCCCATTCCTCTTTTCTTGATACACTGGAAAATATTAAGGTACAACCCAACACTCTAATAATGGGTGATTTCAACTACTCTACCATTAACTGGGAAAACTACTCATGTACCAACTCTTTTGCTCAACGTTTTCTGGAAATCATCAATTCCAATGCCTTGGATCAACTTATCCACACCCCCACCAGGGGCAGCAATATCCTAGACCTGGTCATCACCAACATGGGTGACCGGTGTTCCACACCAGAGGTCAGCTCCTCGACAAGCTAATCACCCTAGATATCCACATCCTGCTCCCACCCCCCATTAGGAAAACAACCATAAAAAATTTCTCCAAAGACAACTTCACGCTTCTTAAGACAGAAGTGGCAAACTTCATGACACCCATGCAGATGGACAATAGAGGTACGACTGCTGAATCCAACACAAATGCACTTTATAAGCACTTATACGAGTGCATGGATTGTGCTATCCCTAACAGAACCAAGATGCTATCCTCCAAAAAAAGGAAGCCAATCTGGTGGTTTTCTGCCATAAACAAACTCTACAACAGAAGAAGGAAACTGTTGCAAAAAAGAGTAAAATCCCACGATTGGAGGAACTCCCTGGTCAGCCTCAATAAGAAGCTGAGATCCCTCATAAAATCCTCCAAAGCTAGTTGTGAAAATAAAATTGCCACTGATTCTAAAGACAACCACAAAGCATTCTATAGCTATGTCAAGAATCTCAATGGCAACACTCAGATCTGCTCTGAGTTACAGCACAATGACACTAAATATACAGAACCAACTGATATTGCCAACATCCTGGCAGATAGGTTCAGTGCTAACTTTACCCCCCTCTCACCCCCTAAGGGGGCCCATCTTTATACCGGAAGAATGCAAAGTTCCTGTAATCATGGCTGCACAGGTAAAAACCTCATTCTCCAAAGCCAAGAACACAGCATCCATGGGACCTGACAATATCCCAGGCTGCTTTCTACATGAACTACAGAATGAACTGGCAGCCCACCTAAGTACCATGTTTAGTCATAGCCTCACCTCAGGCTTTCTGCCCACTGAATGCCGCACCATGACAGTTATCCCACTCCACAAAGGGGGGACCACAACAGACCCCGGGAACTACCTCCCCATTAGCCTAATGAGCCTGGTCTGCAAGGCCATGGAACGTATCATCATGGAACTCATAAACAAAGACATTGGAGATCTCCAAACTCTGGAACCCACACAGTTTGGGTTTGTAAAAGGCAGATCATGTCTCCTAAACCTGATAGACTTCTATGAAGTAGTCACCAAAGCCATAGATGAGAGTAAGGTGGTTCACACAGCCTATCTAGATCTCGCCAAGGCATTTGACACCATTCCCCACTCTGGAATTATAGATAAACTCACTAAACTACGTATAAATCCCTATGTCACAAGATGGGTTGACAACTGGCTTACTGACAGAACCCACACTGTGAAAGTAGCAGACTCTAAATCAGACTTCAGACCAGTGACAAGTAGAGTACCACAGGGTTCAGTCCTGGGTCCTCTCCTGTTTGGTATCTACTTCTCTGAAGTACAGGCTAACACAGAAGGTCTTTGGCTAACTAAATTTGCAGATGACTGCAAACTAGGAGCCATAATCGAAACTAACGATGTGGACATCCTACAAAAGGGCCTTGCTAAGACAGATGCCTGGTATCAAAGCCATCGTCTCAAGCTTACTGCCAAAAAGTGCATTGTCATCTCCTTTGGTAAAAACTCTGTACCCATGAACTACCACATAGGCAGTAGTCTACTTAGCACCGGAAGTGTGATAAGAGACCTTGGGACACAGGTGGACAGTAGTCTCTCCTTTGATAATCACATCACCACAGTGGTCAGGAAATTCTTCTACGCGGCACACCTCATCACAAAAGGTTTCTCATCCAGAAAAAAAGAGGTCATTGTTCCCTCTACTCATCACTCATTAGACCCATTATAGAGTACAACGCCTTTTGGTATGTACCTCACAAGACATCTACAACAACTGGAAAGGCCACAAAATACCTCACAAAGAGGATTACTGGCCTCAAACAGATGCCTTATGCAGACCGTCTCAAAAACTCCAGCTTTACTCTGTCACATATCGCTTACTCAGAGGCGATCTCTGCCTAACATACAAAGCTATGTCCAACCCAGAGCTGTTGGACATACTCCACTTAAAGAAATCTCAATCCCTCCGAGCTACACGCTCTAGGGACCTAAACCTTGTCACCACAATAAACAGAACATGCTGGAGGGATAGATTTCTGTCCCAGAGTCTTCCCATACTCTGGAACAGACTACCTATCTATGTCAAACAGAGCTCTTCATTAGCACTCTTCAAGAAAAATCTTGATGATTGGATGGGTAATAGGAAATTCACCCCGGGGATCACTTCTGTGGTTCTGCTTGACAGGGGCACAGGAAAATAATTTTCTTGGGTGGCGAAAGCCAGGGTACCTTTTTGGCTAGGCTTGTATAGGCCCTAGGGCCAATAGCCTAGTACCTACCTATGAACCTATGAACCTATGAAATCAATAAATAATGACAGAAGTTTTGAGTTTTGGAATTCATAGTCTTCAGAAAACGCATGCTAATGCAAAAACTGTTGTCTTATCAACTTTCTAAGTTTATAAGAGCAATGTTTAAAACATTGTTCCCTATTTTTGAGCCTTTGTTCCCAATAATTTTTGACTTTGTTCTGATTTCTTGCACTAAGAGGTTAAGAAGTATGGGCTGCAAAACCAATATGGTGACTACTTTTGCAGCAGTAGTCCGAGGAAGTAATCTGAATCTGGCATCACATGCAGTTAAGATACAAATAAACGGCTAAGATAATTAAAACTAAGTCAACCATATCTAGCTCAGTTTAACATAAATCAGTCCTCTCTTTTACCATGAAAGAAGACGTCACTCTGCAAAGACAAACTTTCTAACTTTCAGGGCTTGCAAGTGTACAGATATAAATCCCACTTCTCGAAAGTTCTGTTGACAATTACACTATTTTTTTGCCTTACTGTGAAGGGCAAGGGTTTAGTAACTTGAGAAAATAGCTGTAGGTGGGTACAGTACAACATGTAAAATATAGTTGTACATAATTCACCCTGACAAGTTAGGAGAAAATGGATTTTTTTTTAAAAAATTGCAAGGCCACTGCACACACATAAGAAAACGTAACCAGTCGATCAAAATGGCCCATCCCACTCTTACTTCAGAAATTTTTAGAAACAAAAATCAAACTTCATACAAGAATGGACTGCCTACAGATATTTCTTGTAGTGAAATCAGGTTCTGAAATAGTACTTTGCTTGTTCCCTGGCCATCCATACTGCAAATAGCATGAGAGGAAAGACTAAAGTAGACTGCATTTTTTAAAGCAATGTTACTTTTATTTTCCTAGGAAATACAGAGATACTTCATCAATAACACATTGCCTGGTGTGGACAGTGCTTGGTTTTCCCAAAGCTGGTTGGTTGGTTCATGAAGGCAAATGGGTTATTGGTATTTTTGCAATTGCATTAATTTTGTGTGATTGATAGTATAATGATGTGTGTGGATGAGTTCTGAATATGCAAATATGAAAGACTGTGCGCGCGCGCGCGTGTGTGTGTGTGTGTGTGTGTGTGTGTGTGTGTTTGTGTGTGTGTGTGTGTGTGTGTGTTTGTGTTTGTGTGCATGTGTTTGTGTTTCTGACAGATTGCTATAGAAACTTGTGTGTGTATGTGTGTGTGTGTGTGTATGAATGTGAGTATCGTAGACAAAAGCATGTGTGTGAGAGAGAGAGAGTGTGTGTGTGTGTGTGTGTGTGTGTGTGTGTGCTCGCGCATGTGTGTATGTATATTTGTGTATCTGTGAGTGTGAGATCAATATACAGGCTGTAGTGAGAGATCAATGGACAACGGCCTTTCATAGGTCTATAGGTAAGTACTAGGCTAGCTGCCCTTGTGGACCATTTTAAATCAAGCCAGTTTCTCATTTTGTGCTTGAAATAATCTATGCCATTTGATTATACATTGGCCTTACCCATCCCATAGTTGATTATTATATATTACACCCTAATGAGAACAACTGGAATCATACCATAAATAATTTGAGGGGACTCATGCATGGGATAAAGCATTTAGCAGCATCTCTCCATTAGTAGTACAGGGGGCAGTCCTGGGGCAAATTTTCTGTTTCCCATCCATAGAGCTAAGTTGTGTTTGAAAATGGACAGGGATAAACTTTGTTTTATGTAGATGGGGAGTTTGTTCCATAGCAGTGGTATCCTCTGTGAAATATACCTGTCCCTCCAAACCAATCTGTTGATGTTACAGAAGAGGTTTAGATACATAGACTTAATATTTGTGATGCCATTTGACTTGCTGATGTGTAGTAAATCCATCAGTAATGGGTTGGAGAATGCCTTGTATGCCAGATACAGTCTGTAGGATACCGAGTGTAGTGACAGGGCTTTGAGTCGGTCCATGTAGGACAAGTTGTTTAGGTCTTCTATCCTTTTAGTAAGGAATCTCTGTGGGCATTCCAGTTGTTGCATGTATCTGGACAGATACATGCCAAAGGAGCATTATTTTAAAAGATTGGCCTAATGAGGTTTGAGTAAAGGGGACAATGAAATCCCTCACTCTAGACACAGTCACTTTATTTATAAGCTGTGAAGTATACAAGAGCTTTCTTACAACAACAGGAAATGTTGGTCAAAAGTTAGGGCACTGTCCACATAAGTTCCCAAATCCTGAACAACTAGGTCAACTCTTAGGGGCATATTATCAATGCGGTAGTTCCCCAGGGTAAATTACTTCCCAAAGGATACAATAATGCATTTTTTGGCATTTAATTTCAGATCATAACTTTGACACCAGTTATTTATTTGAGATAAACCTTCCTGCAGGATGGTTAAATCATTTGGGGATTCAGTAACTGCTCCTAGCCTGCAGTCATCTGCAAACTTAGTCAGCAAGAGCCCTTTAGTATTGGCATTAAGTTCAAAAAAGTAGATGCCAAACAGGAGAGGTCCCAACACAGAATCCTGGGAAATGCCACTGGTGACTGGTCACTTTGTGGAGATAACTTCCTCTGTTTTGATTATCTGCATCTCTATCTGTGTGCCAGTTGGCAATCCAGTGAATGACAAATGGATTTATTCCTAGCTTATTTAGCTTTTCTACTATGCCTGAATGAGGAATTGTGTCAAAGGCTTTAGCTAGGTCAAAATATGCTATGTGAACCATTTTGCCTTCATCCATTGCTTTGGTGACCTTTTCAAAAAATTCCACCATGTTGAGTAAGCATGACCTGTCCTTGACGAATCCAAATTGATTTGTGTCTAGTGTTTGGAGGCTCCTTATGTCCTAACTGATTAATTCCATGATAGATCTTTCCATGGCTTTGCATATGAGGCTGGTCAGACTTATGGGTCTGTAATTACCTGGGTCTGTGAAAGGTCCTTACTTATGCAGAGGGATGACTGTATCTGTTCTCCATTCACCTGGTACAAAACCTGTATGAGACTGAATAGTGTTGTTAGGGGTGTGGCTAAATCATGCTTCATGCTATTTAAGATGCATCCAGGGATATTGTCAAGATCCATCAGTGCAGTATTTTTAGCTTTTCAGAACACTTTTTGGACTTGGTCTTATGTGACAGATAAGTACACAAGAAAGAAACCAGGGCTTAATAATAACAGTCAGACCTCTTAAAACAGCAAAAATGCAGTGCAGCCATGTCTTGGACTCACTAAAGACCTTAGCTAAAGCAGATACAGACTGTTAAAATTAATTTAAAATCAAATCAAGAAATGAAAGCACTTATCTGTCTTTCTCTGTCTTGTAGAACTTATAACTTTATTTATACAAATATATACTAAATGGCCACGGATAGGAGTATATTCAAGGATGATGCTTGCTTATAAATCATGTGGACATTATTTTGACATTCTCCTTTTTAGTCCGTTTATTGGACCAAATACTGCAGTGATGGCTTTTCTGGTTAATTTCTTTAAATGTTCTAGTAAAAAGCATGCCCTTCTTGTAACAAAACATTACAGAGGAGTATCTACCTGAATAATACTAAAAAAGGTCCTAATACCATAATGAGAAGTATTAAAAGCATGGCTCTGTTTGTTTACTTAGCTTTTAACTTTACTGGAAATTAGTTACAAAAAAGGTAAATAATAGTAATTAAAGAGTAGAGTTTGTTAACAAAAGCAATTTTACAGGATTCTGTTTCTATGAGCTAAATCAATCATAGGCTCAAAATACACCTACAATTTTACAAACCCTTGTCAGAACTTTGGCAGTTATTCCAGAAAGCTGCTTGCTGCTATTTACATATGCAAATTAGCTATGAATGGTCTCAAAAGGAAATTCCCATTAGGAAATTTCTTCCACCGAGCATCGCTCCTTTATTAGCAAGAACATTGCAAATTGGCAGTATAATGCAATTAAACAATTGTATTGCAAGAAGCCCATTAAAACTGTGATCAAGTCTGCAAGCAGTGTAACTGTTACTGTTTTAGACGATGAGGATAACATTACAACTGATCATTTTTAATATATGTAAATGTAAACAGATAATATAGACAGAGGGTGTGGGAGACCAGAGCAACTGACATATTTAATGTCATCTTCAAATGTCTATCCTTCCTCTTCATTATTTGCTAGGATGACATGTTAAACCATAGTAAGGAGCAATAAGAACAAACCAGGTATATTTTTTTAAAGAAATGCTGTGGGAATAGAAAAAGTAAAAAGAACGGGACAGCCTGTAACCAAGGCTTAGGACAGATTTCAAATCAGAATTTCTTCTGTCATTAAAGTAACAAATTCTGATTGCAAATTATCCTAGAAAATATTCCTTTCTAGTAGTAAAAAATACCTTTAGATATGTACCTCTTTTTTAAAGAAATGTATTATTGATTTAACACATATACAATATATACACAGAAAGGAAGAAATTTAATATCAGTGTTACACAATATTAGACATATGTACAGTATATATATATATATATATATATATATATATAGTCAAATTATATCTATAATACACACATAGCATGTGCCACATTGTGTCACATGTAGTACTGTTACTGTGATATTTTCTTATCCCTACACACTTGCATATTCGCCAAGTCAGGAGAACAGAATGTTTACTGACACTAAGTTTTAATCACCATCTTGGGTTAAATATGCAAACATCAAAGGTTTAAGGACAGACCCCTTAAAAGCTAAACTGAAAACACTGATTTGCACAGGAAACAAAGCTTCCCAGTCCTCAGTATACGTGTGTGTGTGTGTGTGTGTGTGTGTGTGTGTGTGTGTGTGTGTGTGTGTGTGTGTGTGTGCATGTATGTGTATGTGTGCGCATGGCTTTGGCTCCCAAAAGTCCCCATGAAGAATATAACAAACTCCAAAGTCACAGAACCAAGACTGAAATTCTCCCATGGCTAGGTTCGGAGTGCAGATTCATGAATGACCAGAGTTCCAATTTTGGATCTGTATACATCAAGTAGTTTCCAAACCATAGCCAATCAAATGAAAGTTTGCCTAGAACATATGATATCTGCAGCTTTCTGAAAGTTTGTGAGTGCTCACATTTAGATATCTGTTAATGATGAACATGGGTGTTCAGTAGTTTTCTTGTATACCTTTTAAAATCTTGCATGAAGAAATGCATTTGTACGTAGAGGATAAAAACACATGCACACATGTATTTCAGATGCATGTTTGTATTATGGGCAAGGACATGAAGAAAGAAAGGATACTTGTAATCATGTAGGATTATAGGTGCAATACAGAAGAAGGTAATGTAGCCATCACAGATTTAACATGCGGACTCAGCATTTTCAGACATTTCTAATTAAGTACAAGTAGAGTAGGCTGAGGTAATAGGAGAAGGTAATGAGTTCCAAATTTTACCAATGTAGTTAGGGAAGAGGGAGTCACCTGCTATGTTATTGCTTTTGGTCACCTTGATTAGTCTTTTATCACTAGAGAGAAGTTGTCTGGTATTAGTTTGTAGTTTAAGTAGATTAGATAGTGCTGGTGTTTTTTCAGGAAGTAGTAGGAGTTTATGGGCAACAGAAAGCTGATGGAATGAAAGGAGATTTGGGAATTCAAGCCAGTTAAGTTGATTTAGTGAATTACAGTGGTGGGCGTGGTAGGGGGCACCAGTAGCAAATTTATAAATTTGATTGTAGCAGATGTTAAGCTTGGCCATTTCAGTTTTGGATAGGTTGATGAAGATGGGAGTAACATAGCGAGACAGCTTTAAAAAAAGCAATGGAGATCTGCGTTGCTTTTTTTAAACCTGTGTCGCTATGTTAAACTCTTTTAACATAGCAAGACAGTGTTTTATACTAACGGAAAAAGTCCGGGCGACCGGACCTTTTTCCGTTAGTATATTGAGGGATTTACAACGGGCACGCTGGTTGGGCTGGCCAATCAGCGTGCACGTTTTAGAGGAGGAATTGTATAATACTAATCTAAACCTGACCTACACAACCAGTTGTAGGTCTTGTAAAGAGTGTAGTCAGCACAAAATGCTTCACACTAAAATATTTGGTATGGTCTAATATGCAGTTTAAAGGCATTTATTATAATAAAGTACATTATCTTCAGACTTTTTTTTTTTACAAGCCAGCATTATTTCTTTGAGTTAGATGCATTGTGGTCTAAGAGTGTTGACCAGAAGAATATGCTGTGGTTTAATAGCTATCTATCTAGCCTTACGAGTTTGTCAGGTGGGTTTTACTACAACAGGACCTCCTGGGTGTTCCTCATTGATTATTCCATGGCCACTTACTATTTTGAGCAAATGCAGCTTTCTTGTGGTAAATCAATATGTGTTCAGTATGCTGATAACTCTGCACTAGTAAGTATTATCATCAGGACAAAAAAGCTTAACATGATTGGCAGGAAGCCCTATACTCTCCGCAAACCTTGCTAACACTGGTCTATTATAGAATCTTCCCAAAGCTGAAGACTTTTTTTAGCACTCCCTGAGGATAGATCATTTTTTTTCTCTTTTCCATAGAGAGCATGCATATTTCCACTCTGAACAAGGTTAAATAACTGTGATTCACTCTTGATCAGAAGCTATCTTACAGTGCTCATACAACAATCATTGCTAATCCTTTTTACCACCGTAAAAAACTTCTCCAAAGCTAACTTCACACTTCTTAAGACAGAAGTGTCAAACTTCATGACACCCATGCAGACGGACAATAGAGCTACGACTGCTGAATCCTACACAAATGCACTTTATAAGCACTTACACGAGTGCATGGATCATGCTATCCCTAATAGAACCAAGATGCTATCCTCCAAAAAAAGGAAGCCAATCTGGTGGTCCTCTGCCATAAACAAATTCTACAACAAAAGAAAGAAACTGTTGCAAAAAAGAGTAAAATTCCATGACTGGAGGAACTCCCTGGTCAACCTCAGTAAGAAGCTGAGATCCCTCATAAAATCCTCCAAAGCTAGTTACAAAAACAAAATTGCCACTGACTCTAATGACAACCACAAAGCATTCTATAGCTATGTCAAGAATCTCAATGGCAACACTCAGATCTGCTCTGAGTTACAGCACAATGGCACTAAATATACATAACCAACTGATATTGCCACTAACTTTACCCCCCTCTCACCCCCTAGAAGGCCCATCTCTATACCGGAGGAATGCAAAGTTCCTGTAATCACAGCTGCACAGGTAAATAACACACTCTCCAAAGCCAAGAACACAGCATCCATGGGACCTGACAAGATCCCAGGCTGTGTTCTACATGAACTACAGAATGAAATGGCACCCTACCCAAGTACCATGTTTAATCATAGCCTCACCTCAGGCTTTGTGCCCACTGAATGGTGCACCGCGACGGTTATCCCACTCCACAAAGGGGGAGCCACGCCGGACGCCGGGAACTACCGCCCCATTAGCCTGATGAGCCTGGTCTACAAGGCCATGGAACGTATCATCATAGAACTCATAAACAAAGATATTGGTAATTTCCAAACTCTGGACCCTACCCTGTTCGGGTTTGTAAAAGGCAGATCATGTCTCCTAAACCTGATTGACTTCTTTGAAGCAGTCACCAAAGCCATAGATGAGGGTAAAGTGGTTCACACAGCTTATCTAGATCTCGCCACGGCTTTCGACACCATCCCCCACTCTGGAATTATAGATAAGTTCACTAAACTAGGTATAAATCCCTGTGTCACAAGATGGGTTGCCAACTGGCTCATGGACAGAACCCACACTGTGAAAGTAGCAGACTCCAAATCCGACTTCAGACCAGTGACAAGTGGAGTACCACAGGGTTCAGTCCTGGGTCCTCTCCTGTTTGGTATCTACTTCTCTGAAGTACAGGCTAACACAGAAGGTCTTTGGCTAACAAAGTTTGCAGATGACTGCAAACTAGGAGCCATAATCGAAACTCCTAACGATGTGGACATACTACAAAAGGACCTCACTGAGACAGATGCCTGGTGTCAAAGTCATGGCCTGAAGCTCAATGCCAAAAAGTGTATTGTCATCCCCTTTGGTAAAAACTCTGTACCCATGAACTACCACATAAGTGGTTGTCTACTTAATGCAGAAAGTGTGATAGGAGACCTTGGGGCACAGGTGGACAGTAGTCTCTCCTTTGATAATCACATCGCCACAGTGGTCAGGAAATCCTTCTACGTGGCTCACCTCATCACAAAAGGTTTCTTATCCAGAAAAAAAGAGGTCATTGTTCCCCTCTACTCATCACTCATTAGACCCATTATAGAATACAACGCCCCTTTTGGTATGTACCTCACAAGACATCTACAACAACTGGAAAGGCCACAGAAATACCTCACAAAGAGGATTACTGGCCTCAAACAGATGCCCTATGCAGACCATCTCAAAAAACTCCAGCTTTACTCCGTCGCATATCGCCTACTCAGAGGTGATCTCTGCCTAACATACAAAGCTATGTCAAACCCAGAGCTGTTAGACATGCTCCACATAAAGAAATCCCAATACCTCCGAGCTACATGCTCTAGGGACCTAAATTTGTCACCACAATAAACAGAACATGCTGGAGGGATAGATTCCTGTCCCAGAGATTTCCCATAATCTGGAACAGACTACCTATCTATGTCAAACAGAGCTCCTCATTAGCACTCTTCAAGAAAAATCTTGATGATTGGATGGGAAATAAGAAATTCACCCCAGGGATCACCTCTGTGGCTCTGCTCGACAGGGCACAGGAAAATAATTTTCTTGTGTGGCAAAAGCCAGGGTACCTTTTTGGCTAGGCTTATATAGGCCCTAGGGCCAATAGCCTAGTACCTACCTATGAACCTAAGAACTGTCACTGACATTTTAGCTGTTCTGCACTGATCCAGACAATACCTTAATATGGCAGCACACCTTAACATAGGCAGCCCAAGTTCCTGCCTTGTCTATTGTTTGACAGTGTGGTAATGACCACCACACCAAGCTCTTCTACAGTGTCTGTCAGCAACTTCTATTAATACTGCAAAGCTCACTGCAGATGTGCCTTTGCGTTCTCATCATTGCTATGTATTATCTCACTTGGTTCTCTCTTTAAAGCATAGCTATGCTTTAATATATCCTGCTTTCTGTATACTGCAAAGAAATGTTAATACTCTAGTCAAAGAAAAAAAAATCAGTGACCCCTGATGGAGTGGGAAACTATCAACATCTGTTAAAATAATGGTGTCTAGGAGTTTCTAGTGCCATGGGGCAGTACTTTTAGGTCAGATGTTAATTGAATATGAAACATCTTGCCAGTAAACAACTTTTAAAACTGAGTTGCAATGTTTTTTAAAGCAGTTCTCATGCTGCACTATCGGTGGTGTCATATAGGTAATCCTGTTTGTTTTGTGATTTATAACCTGCTTATTGTAGGACAGATCCACTACCCCGACTCCTTCTCTGCATGCACTCTGGCTGTATGGATATCAGTAGTATTGTATGCAAACAGCGTGGGGTTAAATGGTTCGGTATAATATTAAGATGGCCTTGTTTCATGCATGATCTTTGAGCTGTTCAATATTTACTGTTCATCCTTATGTCATATTATTATTGTTATTGTCTAATGTTTTCATTATTGCTGGAGATTTTCTACCTGGTGCCCTGCTATAAAGATGCTATGCCTCATCAGATCAACCAAGTAATCAGTTATAATAAATAAAAAATAAATCCACTACAAATCTCATTACTGCTTACAGCTGACATCACAAAGGTAGGACAGTTGATATCGAGACACGAAAACTAAAACTTGCTGCTCTGTCTGGGTCGGTATTTAGCTTGCCAAGGATAGCAGCACTAAAAATGAAACAGCAGCTTGGATATATTAACTAAACATACAGTGCAGAACACACATCTCAGTGTTGTGCTGTAACAAAATATTTCATTCTAAAAATAATATGTGCATGCTGTAAGCTGCTGGGTTTGCAGTGAATGTGCTAAACAAAGCAAAAATGTTTTCATAAGACAAGAAATGATACAGAAAATGGAGTAAAAATGTGCATCTCTTGCTAGATAAGTATCTTTCTTTAATGGTTTGCAATTCCCATTTAATATGGGAATATTTATTTTGTAGACTTATATAAAAACCATGACAACCGTGAAAAGAATAACTGAAGTTTAATTTCACAGTAGTCATGCTGGGTAAGAAATACGAGTTCTGTGAGACTCTGCAGCCCAATGCCACAAAGATTGTGTTGCCTTTCATACCAAAGAATTGTCTTAAAAAAATAATAAGCCAGGTTTGTATACCTGGATAAGCATTGCATTTGCTTATGTGTAATAACCTGCTACAGTCATTCCCTTGCACAAAGGAGGTCCGTCCACCGATCTGGGTAACTACAGGCCCATATGTCTGACCAGCTTCATATATAAGGCCATGGAAGGAATCATGCACATGATAAGGTAACCTGCAAATGCTGGGCCATCACAGTTCAGCTTTATTAAAGGAAAGTCATGCCTATTAAATCTGGAGGAATTATTTGAGAGGGTCACCAAAGCAATTGATGGGGGCAAGACTGTGCACACAGCTTACCTCAAGCTTACCAAGGCTTTTGATACAATACCGCACTCGGGCATTATAGGCAATGACACTAAAGCTTTTAAAAGGCTAAGTAGGTCACAGACCCTTTTATTACCTGCTGGATAGCCAATTGGTTCACTGATAGGACCCAGGAGGTCAATATAGGTGAGGGTACCTCCACCAAGAGGCCAGTCACTAGTGGAGTCCCCCAGGGCTTGGTACTGGGCCTAATCCTTTTTGACATCTATTTCTCAGAAGTAGAAGCAAATGCTTACTAAGTTTGCAGATGACTGCAAGCTGGGGGTTATCACTGACATCTCTGCAGACACTAGCATTCTTCATGAAAGCCTAACTCTGACTAACAAATTATGTCAAAGCCATGGCCTTAAACTCAATGCTAAGAAATGTATAATTGTACCCTTCGCAAAGTCAACCATCCCAGCTAATTAGCATGTTGATAATACCCTCCTAAGAGTTTATCCTGTGGTCAGGGATCTGGGTACACATGTAGACAGTAGCCTTACACTCAACTACCACATGACCACAGTGATGAGGAAATCCTTTTATGTTGTGCAACTTATAAGCAAAGGCATGACATCTATGTCCAGAGAGGTCATTATCCCACAGTACTTTGCCCTTATCAGACCACTCATAGAGTACAATTGTCCTTTTGGTATGTACCTGACCAGGCATATGCAGCAACTAGAGCGACCTCAGAGGTTCCTTACAAAAGAATACAAAGAGCAACAGACCTGCCTTACACAGATTGATGAGGGTCATCTGTGCCCGGCTTAAAAGGCATTCACAAACCCCACACTTATGAATCTCATGCATATTTATAAGTCAAATAGTACCAGAAATACAAAGTCTAAGTACCTGAATTTTGTCTATGGCTTAAAGAGAATATGCTGGAGAGACAGATATGTGTCCCAGAGACCGCTGCTCCTGTGGAACAGGCTTCCCATCCATGTGAAGCTGAGTTTGTTTATTACCCAATTTAAGTATTACCTAGACCAGTGGATGGGGAATAGGAAATTTAACCGAGGCCTGGCACTCATGTCCTTTATGGACAGAGGTAGCTTTTAAATGCCTGTCCCTCAATGTCCTTTTGAGATACAGGATGTCATTATTCATTTGAGAAAACTTGGCTAGGCTTAGAAAGGCCCCCTGTGTCATGAGCCTAGTAGCAATCTATGAATCTATAAAGTTAGTGAAAGTCATACTTAAACTGGCTATACTTAAGTTAAGCCAAAAGCTGCAACATACATGCCAACTTTCCAGATTTTCACAGAATGTCCAGATTTTAATCTCAGTTTTGTGGTCTGTTTCTCATAAAATCTGTGGCTTTATGGCAAATGATTAAGGATTGCTTGTATTGCTCAGGCTCTGGATTGCATTGCATAAGTGGAAATTCCTTAAGATTCCAAGAGCAGGATAAGTTATTTCTTACACTTATTTCACTGAACTGCACTTCTGAAACGCTTATAATTGTGCTATACAGTTGATCTACTACATTTTGCACTGTTATAAAGCTTTTTTATTGTTTCACTGCATTTATGTACTGTTTTATACTGTTTTAACTGTATTTTTCATTGCTAGATACTGTTTCATTACTCTAATTGCATATTTACTGAATTACTTAACTGTAAACTGTTTTTTCATACTGAGAGTTGTATTTTCTGTTTGTGAGTGCTCTATCCGAGCTTTTCTGTGCATTTTTGATTTTTTGAGGTTTCTGTGTTCTACAGCTAGGAACTGTAATAGTGTGCATTACTATAATTGTCTGTTTACAGTTAAAAGCATTCTGTGGAGTCTGCTCCTTGATCTGTTTAAAACTTTCATTTAGTGGCTACAGCTAGGAACTGTAATTTTTCCCCACTCACCCTCCCTAGTGTTGTGTGTTCTTATACTTGGTGGCTTTGCAGCTACCCGCCCATACTGTATATTTGATCTGTGACACTCTCAGTCTAGTGTCATTAGTTCACTCAATCTAATAGAGAACGTTTGTGAAGGCCAACCCACTCAGATTCTTAACGTTGAATTAACTTCTGTTCCAGCTTTCTCCGTTTCCACTTTTACTGGAAAAAAAAATTCTAAGCTTGCTTCCCCCCTTTCCTGTGGCAGGTCTTGTCCAGATACGGATTTGCTGTGTCCAGGACTGTTTGTGAGCTCCTAAGCCCCCTCCCACTTAACTGGGGTTAAACTATTCCTGACACCATAATGTCTGTTCTTCAAAATTTTCCTTGCAACTAGCCAGCTTTTTAGTTTTAGCACTCAAATCTGCTTCTTTGAGCTCAGCACTTGTTCAGAACTCATTGTAAGCACTAAATAAGTCACAAATTACTGCAGCACTCAACTTTCCTCACTTGTCTAGAGGAAAACAGTTTTTAGTACTTAATAAATAAGCACCTATTCAGGCATGTCTAAAGGTCAGCTCCCGGTGTTTTCTCCTGTCTACCTGATGAATCTGGGCATTTTGGGACAATGCAGCAATTGCCTCATGTACACAGACAACCCTCTCCTCCTACCACCCAACACTACGACCTGTGAGAGATGCACTTATATAGCCAAACTGAAAGCAAAGCTCTCTTAACCAAAGACTGGCCTAGACAGTCAAGAGGAGAAGGTAAACACTTGCACCGCACTACATTCATCACATAGTCCCTCAAAACCTACACCACCAAAACACACACACAGAAGCACAAAACACACACCTACATTTGCGAAGGCTCTCAGTACAAATCTGCCCAAACAACAGAGACCTCCAAAGCAGAAATGCAAGCGACATCCACCCCCCAACACAACCCAAATGACACATAGCCCACATACTCAGTGTGCCACTCAACTACAGCCCATAAGGCATAATGTACCCAACACTCTAGTCATGGGTGACTCTATAGTCAGGCACACTGATGTTCCACTCACCAGGCTAAACAAGGAAAAAGTTACTGTCAGCTGCCTGTCAGGTGCCAGGATCCGCCACATAACGCACGCACTCAGGTCACTCCACAACAAGTACAAATATGACTCTGTCATTGTCCATGTTGGTGTGAATGACCTGAATCATACCTCCCTGGACTACATGAAAAGAGACAAGGAGGAGCTCTCCAATCTTGTAGCCCAGGCAGGTATGACCCTAGCCCTGAGTAGCATCCTGCCATCACGCAGAATGATACCACAGTACAAGGACAAAATGATTGACTTTAACAATTGGCTAAGCTTCTGGTGTCATTCTAAGGGAATCCAGTATGTGTCTGCCTGGGATGACATGATCGACAGACCACACTGCTTTGCCAGAGATGGCCTGCACCTGTCGCCCTTGGGATTCCGGATACTGGCAAAGGCTCTTGCCACCCCTATAGTGCCTTTTTTTAGGCAAGGTTCAAATGACAAATTCACCACCGTAATTGGTACAAGCAAGCAAAATCTGAGGGTAATGCTACTCAATGCTAGAAGTCTAAACCTCAAAATGCACTCACTTGAGGCACTCCTTAAAATGGAGAACATTGACATCTGTGCAGTGACAGAGACCAGGTTCAAAGCTCCAGGGAGCACTCCTGCATTACCAGGCTATAATTCATACCACACCTTTCAACCACCAAACCCAAACCGAAACACTAAAGGTGGAGGTGTGTCCATATTCATTAAGGATATCCACACCTCCAAGCTAGTTGCTCAGCATAATGCATCCGAGATTATCCAAGTTCAACTAACTCTGGGCAAAACTGAAATCCAGATTGCAGCTTGCTACAGACCCCCACCATGCCCCAGGATTCCCATTCCTCTTTTCTTGATACACTGGAAAATATTAAGGTGCAACCCAACACTCTAATAATGGGTGATTTCAACTACTCTACCATTAACTGGGAAAACTACTCATGTACCAACTCTTTTGCTCAACGTTTTCTGGAAATCATCAATTCCAATGCCTTGGATCAACTTATCCACACCCCCACCAGGGGCAGCAATATCCTAGACCTGGTCATCACCAACATGGGTGACCGGTGTTCCACACCAGAGGTCAGCTCCTCGACAAGCTAATCACCCTAGATATCCACATCCTGCTCCCACCCCCCATTAGGAAAACAACCATAAAAAATTTCTCCAAAGACAACTTCACGCTTCTTAAGACAGAAGTGGCAAACTTCATGACACCCATGCAGATGGACAATAGAGGTACGACTGCTGAATCCAACACAAATACACTTTATAAGCACTTATACGAGTGCATGGATTGTGCTATCCCTAACAGAACCAAGATGCTATCCTCCAAAAAAAGGAAGCCAATCTGGTGGTTTTCTGCCATAAACAAACTCTACAACAGAAGAAGGAAACTGTTGCAAAAAAGAGTAAAATCCCACGATTGGAGGAACTCCCTGGTCAGCCTCAATAAGAAGCTGAGATCCCTCATAAAATCCTCCAAAGCTAGTTGTGAAAATAAAATTGCCACTGATTCTAAAGACAACCACAAAGCATTCTATAGCTATGTCAAGAATCTCAATGGCAACACTCAGATCTGCTCTGAGTTACAGCACAATGACACTAAATATACAGAACCAACTGATATTGCCAACATCCTGGCAGATAGGTTCAGTGCTAACTTTACCCCCCTCTCACCCCCTAAGGGGGCCCATCTTTATACCGGAAGAATGCAAAGTTCCTGTAATCATGGCTGCACAGGTAAAAACCTCATTCTCCAAAGCCAAGAACACAGCATCCATGGGACCTGACAATATCCCAGGCTGCTTTCTACATGAACTACAGAATGAACTGGCAGCCCACCTAAGTACCATGTTTAGTCATAGCCTCACCTCAGGCTTTCTTCCCACTGAATGCCGCACCATGACAGTTATCCCACTCCACAAAGGGGGGACCACAACAGACCCCGGGAACTACCTCCCCATTAGCCTAACGAGCCTGGTCTGCAAGGCCATGGAACGTATCATCATGGAACTCATAAACAAAGACATTGGAGATCTCCAAACTCTGGAACCCACACAGTTTGGGTTTGTAAAAGGCAGATCATGTCTCCTAAACCTGATAGACTTCTATGAAGTAGTCACCAAAGCCATAGATGAGAGTAAGGTGGTTCACACAGCCTATCTAGATCTCGCCAAGGCATTTGACACCATTCCCCACTCTGGAATTATAGATAAACTCCCTAGACTAGGTATAAATCCCTATGTCACAAGATGGGTTGACAACTGGCTTACTGACAGAACCCACACTGTGAAAGTAGCAGACTCTAAATCAGACTTCAGACCAGTGACAAGTAGAGTACCACAGGGTTCAGTCCTGGGTCCTCTCCTGTTTGGTATCTACTTCTCTGAAGTACAGGCTAACACAGAAGGTCTTTGGCTAACTAAATTTGCAGATGACTGCAAACTAGGAGCCATAATCGAAACTAACGATGTGGACATCCTACAAAAGGGCCTTGCTAAGACAGATGCCTGGTATCAAAGCCATCGTCTCAAGCTTACTGCCAAAAAGTGCATTGTCATCTCCTTTGGTAAAAACTCTGTACCCATGAACTACCACATAGGCAGTAGTCTACTTAGCACCGGAAGTGTGATAAGAGACCTTGGGACACAGGTGGACAGTAGTCTCTCCTTTGATAATCACATCACCACAGTGGTCAGGAAATTCTTCTACGCGGCACACCTCATCACAAAAGGTTTCTCATCCAGAAAAAAAGAGGTCATTGTTCCCCTCTACTCATCACTCATTAGACCCATTATAGAGTACAACGCCCCTTTTGGTATGTACCTCACAAGACATCTACAACAACTGGAAAGGCCACAAAAATACCTCACAAAGAGGATTACTGGCCTCAAACAGATGCCTTATGCAGACCGTCTCAAAAAACTCCAGCTTTACTCTGTCACATATCGCTTACTCAGAGGCGATCTCTGCCTAACATACAAAGCTATGTCCAACCCAGAGCTGTTGGACATACTCCACTTAAAGAAATCTCAATCCCTCCGAGCTACACGCTCTAGGGACCTAAACCTTGTCACCACAATAAACAGAACATGCTGGAGGGATAGATTTCTGTCCCAGAGTCTTCCCATACTCTGGAACAGACTACCTATCTATGTCAAACAGAGCTCTTCATTAGCACTCTTCAAGAAAAATCTTGATGATTGGATGGGTAATAGGAAATTCACCCCGGGGATCACTTCTGTGGTTCTGCTTGACAGGGGCACAGGAAAATAATTTTCTTGGGTGGCGAAAGCCAGGGTACCTTTTTGGCTAGGCTTGTATAGGCCCTAGGGCCAATAGCCTAGTACCTACCTATGAACCTATGAACCTATGAAATCAATAAATAATGACAGAAGTTTTGAGTTTTGGAATTCATAGTCTTCAGAAAACGCATGCTAATGCAAAAACTGTTGTCTTATCAACTTTCTAAGTTTATAAGAGCAATGTTTAAAACATTGTTCCCTATTTTTGAGCCTTTGTTCCCAATAATTTTTGACTTTGTTCTGATTTCTTGCACTAAGAGGTTAAGAAGTATGGGCTGCAAAACCAATATGGTGACTACTTTTGCAGCAGTAGTCCGAGGAAGTAATCTGAATCTGGCATCACATGCAGTTAAGATACAAATAAACGGCTAAGATAATTAAAACTAAGTCAACCATATCTAGCTCAGTTTAGCATAAATCAGTCCTCTCTTTTACCATGAAAGAAGACGTCACTCTGCAAAGACAAACTTTCTAACTTTCAGGGCTTGCAAGTGTACAGATATAAATCCCACTTCTCAAAGTTCTGTTGACAATTACACTATTTTTTTGCCTTACTGTGAAGGGCAAGGGTTTAGTAACTTGAGAAAATAGCTGTAGGTGGGTACAGTACAACATGTAAAATATAGTTGTACATAATTCACCCTGACAAGTTAGGAGAAAATGGATTTTTTTTTAAAAAATTGCAAGGCCACTGCACACACATAAGAAAACGTAACCAGTCGATCAAAATGGCCCATCCCACTCTTACTTCAGAAATTTTTAGAAACAAAAATCAAACTTCATACAAGAATGGACTGCCTACAGATATTTCTTGTAGTGAAATCAGGTTCTGAAATAGTACTTTGCTTGTTCCCTGGCCATCCATACTGCAAATAGCATGAGAGGAAAGACTAAAGTAGACTGCATTTTTTAAAGCAATGTTACTTTTATTTTCCTAGGAAATACAGAGATACTTCATCAATAACACATTGCCTGGTGTGGACAGTGCTTGGTTTTCCCAAAGCTGGTTGGTTGGTTCATGAAGGCAAATGGGTTATTGGTATTTTTACAATTGCATTAATTTTGTGTGATTGATAGTATAATGATGTGTGTGGATGAGTTCTGAATATGCAAATATGAAAGACTGTGCGCGCGCGCGTGTGTGTGTGTGTGTGTGTTTGTGTGTGTGTGTGTGTGTGTGTGTGTGTGTGTGTTTGTGTTTGTGTGCATGTGTTTGTGTTTCTGACAGATTGCCATAGAAACTTGTGTGTGTATGTGTGTGTGTGTGTGTATGAATGTGAGTATCGTAGACAAAAGCATGTGTGTGAGAGAGAGAGTGTGTGTGTGTGTGTGTGTGTGTGTGTGTGTGTGTGTGTGTGTGTGTGTGTGTGCTCGCGCATGTGTGTATGTATATTTGTGTATCTGTGAGTGTGAGATCAATATACAGGCTGTAGTGAGAGATCAATGGACAACGGCCTTTCATAGGTCTATAGGTAAGTACTAGGCTAGCTGCCCTTGTGGACCATTTTAAATCAAGCCAGTTTCTCATTTTGTGCTTGAAATAATCTATGCCATTTGATTATACATTGGCCTTACCCATCCCATAGTTGATTATTATATATTACACCCTAATGAGAACAACTGGAATCATACCATAAATAATTTGAGGGGACTCATGCATGGGATAAAGCATTTAGCAGCATCTCTCCATTAGTAGTACAGGGGGCAGTCCTGGGGCAAATTTTCTGTTTCCCATCCATAGAGCTAAGTTGTGTTTGAAAATGGACAGGGATAAACTTTGTTTTATGTAAATGGGGAGTTTGTTCCATAGCAGTGGTATCCTCTGTGAAATATACCTGTCCCTCCAAACCAATCTGTTGATGTTACAGAAGAGGTTTAGATACATAGACTTAGTATTTGTGATGCCATTTGACTTGCTGATGTGTAGTAAATCCATCAGTAATGGGTTGGAGAATGCCTTGTATGCCAGATACAGTCTGTAGGATACCGAGTGTAGTGACAGGGCTTTGAGTCGGTCCATGTAGGACAAGTTGTTTAGGTCTTCTATCCTTTTAGTAAGGAATCTCTGTGGGCATTCAGTTGTTGCATGTATCTGGACAGATACATGCCAAAGGAGCATTATTTTAAAAGATTGGCCTAATGAGGTTTGAGTAAAGGGGACAATGAAATCCCTCACTCTAGACACAGTCACTTTATTTATAAGCTGTGAAGTATACAAGAGCTTTCTTACAACAACAGGAAATGTTGGTCAAAAGTTAGGGCACTGTCCACATAAGTTCCCAAATCCTGAACAACTAGGTCAACTCTTAGGGGCATATTATCAATGCGGTAGTTCCCAGGGTAAATTACTTCCCAAAGGATACAATAATGCATTTTTTGGCATTTAATTTCAGATCATAACTTTGACACCAGTTATTTATTTGAGATAAACCTTCCTGCAGGATGGTTAAATCATTTGGGGATTCAGTAACTGCTCCTAGCCTGCAGTCATCTGCAAACTTAGTCAGCAAGAGCCCTTTAGTATTGGCATTAAGTTCAAAAAAGTAGATGCCAAACAGGAGAGGTCCCAACACAGAATCCTGGGAAATGCCACTGGTGACTGGTCACTTTGTGGAGATAACTTCCTCTGTTTTGATTATCTGCATCTCTATCTGTGTGCCAGTTGGCAATCCAGTGAATGACAAATGGATTTATTCCTAGCTTATTTAGCTTTTCTACTATGCCTGAATGAGGAATTGTGTCAAAGGCTTTAGCTAGGTCAAAATATGCTATGTGAACCATTTTGCCTTCATCCATTGCTTTGGTGACCTTTTCAAAACATCCACCGTGTTGAGTAAGCATGACCTGTCCTTGACGAATCCAAATTGATTTGTGTCTAGTGTTTGGAGGCTCCTTATGTCCTAACTGATTAATTCCATGATAGATCTTTCCATGGCTTTGCATATGAGGCTGGTCAGACTTATGGGTCTGTAATTACCTGGGTCTGTGAAAGGTCCTTACTTATGCAGAGGGATGACTGTATCTGTTCTCCATTCACCTGGTACAAAACCTGTATGAGACTGAATAGTGTTGTTAGGGGTGTGGCTAAATCATGCTTCATGCTATTTAAGATGCATCCAGGGATATTGTCAAGATCCATCAGTGCAGTATTTTTAGCTTTTCAGAACACTTTTTGGACTTGGTCTTATGTGACAGATAAGTACACAAGAAAGAAACCAGGGCTTAATAATAACAGTCAGACCTCTTAAAACAGCAAAAATGCAGTGCAGCCATGTCTTGGACTCACTAAAGACCTTAGCTAAAGCAGATACAGACTGTTAAAATTAATTTAAAATCAAATCAAGAAATGAAAGCACTTATCTGTCTTTCTCTGTCTTGTAGAACTTATAACTTTATTTATACAAATATATACTAAATGGCCACGGATAGGAGTATATTCAAGGATGATGCTTGCTTATAAATCATGTGGACATTATTTTGACATTCTCCTTTTTAGTCCGTTTATTGGACCAAATACTGCAGTGATGGCTTTTCTGGTTAATTTCTTTAAATGTTCTAGTAAAAAGCATGCCCTTCTTGTGACAAAACATTACAGAGGAGTATCTACCTGAATAATACTAAAAAAGGTCCTAATACCATAATGAGAAGTATTAAAAGCATGGCTCCGTTTGTTTACTTAGCTTTTAACTTTACTGGAAATTAGTTACAAAAAAGGTAAATAATAGTAATTAAAGAGTAGAGTTTGTTAACAAAAGCAATTTTACAGGATTCTGTTTCTATGAGCTAAATCAATCATAGGCTCAAAATACACCTACAATTTTACAAACCCTTGTCAGAACTTTGGCAGTTATTCCAGAAAGCTGCTTGCTGCTATTTACATATGCAAATTAGCTATGAATGGTCTCAAAAGGAAATTCCCATTAGGAAATTTCTTCCACCGAGCATCGCTCCTTTATTAGCAAGAACATTGCAAATTGGCAGTATAATGCAATTAAACAATTGTATTGCAAGAAGCCCATTAAAACTGTGATCAAGTCTGCAAGCAGTGTAACTGTTACTGTTTTAGACGATGAGGATAACATTACAACTGATCATTTTTAATATATGTAAATGTAAACAGATAATATAGACAGAGGGTGTGGGAGACCAGAGCAACTGACATATTTAATGTCATCTTCAAATGTCTATCCTTCCTCTTCATTATTTGCTAGGATGACATGTTAAACCATAGTAAGGAGCAATAAGAACAAACCAGGTATATTTTTTTAAAGAAATGCTGTGGGAATAGAAAAAGTAAAAAGAACGGGACAGCCTGTAACCAAGGCTTAGGACAGATTTCAAATCAGAATTTCTTCTGTCATTAAAGTAACAAATTCTGATTGCAAATTATCCTAGAAAATATTCCTTTCTAGTAGTAAAAAATACCTTTAGATATGTACCTCTTTTTTAAAGAAATGTATTATTGATTTAACACATATACAATATATACACAGAAAGGAAGAAATTTAATATCAGTGTTACACAATATTAGACATATGTACAGTATATATATATATACATATATATATATATATATATATATATATATATATATATATATATATAGTCAAATTATATCTATAATACACACATAGCATGTGCCACATTGTGTCACATGTAGTACTGTTACTGTGATATTTTCTTATCCCTACACACTTGCATATTCGCCAAGTCAGGAGAACAGAATGTTTACTGACACTAAGTTTTAATCACCATCTTGGGTTAAATATGCAAACATCAAAGGTTTAAGGACAGACCCCTTAAAAGCTAAACTGAAAACACTGATTTGCACAGGAAACAAAGCTTCCCAGTCCTCAGTATACGTGTGTGTGTGTGTGTGTGTGTGTGTGTGTGTGTGTGTGTGTGTGTGTGTGTGTGTGTGTGTGTGTGTGTGCATGTATGTGTATGTGTGCGCGTGGCTTTGGCTCCCAAAAGTCCCCATGAAGAATATAACAAACTCCAAAGTCACAGAACCAAGACTGAAATTCTCCCATGGCTAGGTTCGGAGTGCAGATTCATGAATGACCAGAGTTCCAATTTTGGATCTGTATACATTAAGTAGTTTCCAAACCATAGCCAATCAAATGAAAGTTTGCCTAGAACATATGATATCTGCAGCTTTCTGAAAGTTTGTGAGTGCTCACATTTAGATATCTGTTAATGATGAACATGGGTGTTCAGTAGTTTTCTTGTATACCTTTTAAAATCTTGCATGAAAAAATGCATTTGTACGTAGAGGATAAAAACACATGCACACATGTATTTCAGATGCATGTTTGTATTATGGGCAAGGACATGAAGAAAGAAAGGATACTTGTAATCATGTAGGATTATAGGTGCAATACAGAAGAAGGTAATGTAGCCATCACAGATTTAACATGCGGACTCAGCCTTTTCAGACATTTCTAATTAAGTACAATGAGAAAGACCTGAAGATATGAAGAGCAAAATATAGAACACTGAAAAACTGTGTTCGCTGTGCAGAAGTGGAAAACAGGAGTTTGTTCTTCTCAGGCAAAATTTATCCAAAAGTTGCACAAGTGGAAAATAATGCACCAGCAATTCATGTCCTGAAATAACATTCATTCAAGCCAGCTGACACATTTAATTTCTGCTGGGCAATACTGCCTGTGTTATTCCTTGCTTCATGTTCAGAGGTTGCTTTGAAGAGAAATGCCTTACTTTAGAAACTAGAAAAAAATCAGTATAGGAAGGAAAGTGGAAAACACTTCACTCCATGGACCTAGGATTGAGTCACCTCAAGTCTCATCACAGCAGAGAATCTCCTTGAATTAACAGACTTCTATTTATGATAAATATTTATTCATTCATTAATTAATTTGCTAATGTATTTACCTGTTTATGTTATGGTAACAATTTAGGTACAGTGACATTATAAATATTCAGCCTGGTTGAATAGGGGATTTAGTGTCCAAAATAAGTCAGAGTGCTTATTTCTGTGGTAGACAGAAGATACATAGCAGTTATACTGACACTTTTTAAGCTGGAAGCATGCAGAAAGCATAAGTAGAAATAAGGTTTGTATCAAGCAATGTAAATGTCTCAGCAAGCTGCACACTCTCCTTTAATGGCAGAAAGATCAGAAAGCTGTATGTTTTATCCCACACAAGGTGGCTGGATTCATGCATCATTACTGACACAGCAATGCAACATTGCAGGTTGTTGTACTTTTGTGACTCTATCATTTGAATGGAATATTAAACAGAGGATTAAACCTACTAATTGCAATCACTTTTTATATCAGATTATAGTGATCATATAATACATTGGCCTCGTACTGGCAATATTTTTTGCATCCCACATCTGTGAGCAGGCAGAATCTGATAAAGCCAGTAGACTGCACCAATGTATGTTCTATGGATTTGTCATGTCTCTGACAGTCTAAAGAGGAACATGACCTGTCAGACTGAACTTTATATTTAGTGTTACCTTTCACAGACAATGCTGTCAAACAGCAGCCACTGAAAATGTACCACATAAGATAGTATCTTGATGTCTAACAAACAGGTAAGATTTAGCTTTGGGAAACAATGTGACAATTCCTTCAACTGCCTAACCTGTACTTAGGAATAAAAAAAAGAACAGTTTTATAAATATCCTTACAAAAATTCTATATATGAGGAAATTATTATCCTTATGTCTAAAATATATACAATGACCTGTTCAATAACTTTGGCTTATGGGTTCTGGCCCAAACGTTTCTGGGAGATGTACCCCCTCTCCCCAGCCCTCCAACCAAACAAGGTATAACTACATCAAGACACCACCATTTCAAGATTGGCGTAAAGAGACAAAACTGATAAGGACATTTAGATAAATAAAAGTTGCATGAAAGGAACTGGTTATATCATACTCTGCCCTTCAGCACACCCTTTGAAACTGTCCCTCACAATACAACTAAAAAAGACCAAGAAAATCACTGCCAACAAAACAGCTTCTCATTTTGGAAGCAAATAGGTAAGAGATAATGCTTAACTAAGAACTCTAATGGCATATATGAATTTGACTCCATTTATCGAACACCTATCTTCTGTTTTGGAACTCAGATCCCACTTCACCAGAGAATCATTCTGGGTATCATAATAGAACACCAAAACATTGATGGGATCCCTACCAAGCAAATATCTGACAAAAGCCCATGTATCTGTCATATCTATATAGAGAGAACTTCTCTCAGAGGACACAGAGGGTCTACAAAAGCACCCCTATGACTCTCACTATATAAGGTATAAGTGACAAATCATCCAAATAGCTCATGCAGTATAGAATTCTGGCCACCAAACAATATATGGTTGCAAGGGGAATAATGTGCGGCACTGACAGAACAATGGCTACATACATGATAAACCAAAAATGGCTATCTGGGCAGCCATGCTTCAAACTACACGTGTTGGGGGCCCAGTCTGGTAGACAACCATTAGGTAAGAAGGGAACCCTGTAAATGATATACCGAGACTGAGCAAAATGAATCAACTGCATCATCAAATGGTTCAAATATAAAATGAAGTCACAAGAGATATATGTTAGCATTATGAAAAGACTTGCTAAGGCTTTAGGAAGTGAGACCCACAGGGGATTGCAATGAGTGTTCAAAGACAAATGTCAAAACTTGTAAAATAAGGACCTTCTCCCCCAAAAATGATTCCTATCACAACAATGAAATAGAGTAAGCAAATAGTCTACAACCAGCGGACTCAACTTTGCTACCATTTTTACCAACAGTTTATTGTCCACCTTAAGGAAAACAAAGTGCATGCAACTGTACAACCTCTCCCTATCACCTTTCCTGTGTATGAAAGACATATAATACTCTGTCTGTTGTGAGGCCATTCATCCTTCCCCCCTCTAACCAAAAACGTTTTAATACAGCAAGTAGCCTCTTTCCTATTATGAGCCATATCTACTTGTAACAATCTTGCTAGTCTCTCTCAGCCTAGTGTACTCACTTGAGATGCACCAACCAGCATCTCAAGTGAGCACACTAGGCTGAGAGAGACTAGTGTGCTCACTTGAGATGCAGCAATCAGCATTTTCTTGATCTCTAACAATGTGATAGGCAAGGACCCACTCCAGCCAGCACATGCAACAAACTATCGGGACAAACTGATTTCTGAACAGAGTATTTAGATAGAATATGAGCCATACAAATGTGAAGTATATCTTCTGAGCTAAATTCTTGAACATATCCTCCCAAGAACAGAATCCTTCACACTGCATATGGTGTCAACCCCAAAAGCTAGAAGGAAAACACTGCAAGTGAACATTCACCAGTACGATTCTTCAATAAAGAGTAACATTTAACCTTTTGTTTTACTGTCTGTTGAGCCCCTGGAAAACTGATAACATCTGGCTTTCCTAGCATGAAAAAGAAGGCCTGTGATCATTCATGTCTTCCATCTAATGGTGGAACTTATTAGAACAGGCTTGACATAAATGTCCTTAAGTGAACTGCAACTAGTCATTTAAACTCTAAGCATCAACCACCCAGATTATCAATCAACCACAAGTGAAATTCAACCCCATGTAGAGTGGAATAACATCTGAATCTATCAGATCATTGACTTCTTCCAATAGCCAGGACCATGGTTGGTGGTTACAGGCCCAGACATTGACCTAACTGAGCTACAGTATGACATGGAAAGTGGTTGTACAATGGCATGAACATCCAGAGTCTAAAAAAATTAAGCCAATATAAGTATGCCACATACTCCTCTTAAAATGTGACAGAACTTATGAGAACTCTGAACATAACATAACTATATGAAGTACTTGCCTGTTGAAAGAGGCATCTCAAGCAACTTTAATTAAAGGAATGAACTAACAAAGGTCACTATTAAAGTCACTAAAAATACAATAGGGAAAGAACCATTAACATAGGAACATGACTGCTCTACAAGAGAGAACCTGTGAGACTGATAAGTGCAAGTAATATTAATAATACCTACTGGGCCTCTTTATTCTCTCTCATAACAACCTCCAGGGCACAAGTCTCTAAATTCCAAACTGTACAGTTAGGGGAAAACAACATCTCTTCTCTGTTACAAGTTTCCTTACTTCAGGACCATGGCCATGTAACTACCACCCCCCCGCCCCCGAAAAAAAAAAATGATCAAACCTGTGAACATCTTATACACTCAAACATGTGATCCTGAATACTAAGAAAATCACATCATAGTTATATGTCCTCCAGGACATTAAAGAGGTGTAACATACCCTAGCACTGTTTCATTTTTAGTCTCCAAAGGCCAATTCTCATGGAAGATTATCTCTTAGCCTCCTCAACTTATTATTCACGGAAGTATTCCCCAGTTGAAGGATACCTGTTGACAAGATTTCCTAAATACTGTCCTGACAGTGCTCTGACACTAAATGTCCCTGGAAACACACACATATGCACACATACTGGAATGGACAGTGAAATAGTTTTCAACCATGATTTCCACCTATTTCCCTATCCTAGTGAAACAAAAGAGGTTACCAGAACCAGTCAATGATTTAGTGTCTAATGTGATACATGAACCGGGACTATATTATAATCACAAAAGCTGTCTTTCGCGAAAGCATGTTCATCGACACATAAACATCGAAGAACGAGAACAGCGAAGTACCAAAAGACCGAAATGTAGAATAACAAATGCATTCCTGGAAGTAACAGTGCCATACAGGTAAGGTAAACCTAACTGTACAAACCTTACCTAACACACTTTTTCAAACGTTTTTGCAAGGGGGCACAGCCCCCCTGCACCCCCACACCCCCCTACTTATATATACCAACTCTGAGACCGCACTACAGTGGGGAAAAGGATTCATTTCCTCATCCCCATGATCACCCTGCTGGCCAAGGAAAATCTGTTCGGCATTCTCCATTTCGTTCTTTTGGTACTTCGCTGCTCTTGTTCTTCAACATTTATGTGTTGATGAACATGTATTCACGAAAGACAGCTTTAGCGATTCTGATATAGACCCCATAAACCTGTGCCGTGCCAATCATGCTGCCCCTCTTATCTCAATGGAATCTCCTCTGAAGCAGCAGATGTCATAGATAGATACCCCAGCTATATGTATCATGGCATGAATAGCTTGTGCCTTGAAAAGCATGGGAATAAAAAAATTACCTGAGTACCTTTTAGAAGTTATCATCTGCTATCCTCTATCTTGTTAACAAACAGTACTGATTCTCCAGAGTGGCTGTGTGCTCAGAGGATACTCTGGCAGAATAAAGCTTTCTAGTAGGCTTTTCATACTGGAAAGGAAGCATTACCTCAACTGGTTCTACTTTCCAGCTTCCCATTGGCTTAGTTTAGTAGATGGCCTGCTGAAACATTTCTGTTATTTTATGTCCCAGCAGTCAAAGAAGGTTGTGAAGTGTCTACCACATATTACAGATCATCAGCCCAGTTTAGCAGTTCATAACTAACAACTTGTGCAGCACATCCAACCTCTCCATATCTCCAAAATGTGGTGTGTGCATACTGGTCATGTCCACACCCTTCATCCAAAGATGTACTCTGCTGTTAGGAAATTATAAAAGTAGGGAAGGTCATGGTCAACTTCCCCCTTTTTGTATAAATAACATTTTTGGGTCTCCCCTGAAAATAGGCCACAAGTTTAGTGGGACTAACCCTGACAACCAGAGTAAATACATAAAATAAGTAAATAAATATACATAAATAAATAAGCTGCACAAAATACCACCCTGGTAAACGAAAGTCCGGTCCACAAAACTGAATTCCAAGTGCTGAAAATATTTTATTTAAAAACCACTGGTAATAATAAAACAAACGTGTAATAAATCCAATCCGTCAAGCGCTTTCACCCAGGCCCTCCCAGGCTTTCTCAAGACAAAGAATACACTTTTTAGCAGAACCATTTATACTGAACATTGTCAATTACATTGTTAATTAGTCCTTCAATTATTCAATTTAAAACCCTGCTTAACTGTTAGCTTGCAAGTTTTTCTTATAGTAATTACCACATAGTATTATAAAAAATATAAATGTAAGTAAGAAAAAACAAAACAGTTTCACTGCCATCTAAACATATTTCACTAACTATAAATACAAAAGTATTACAAGCATGTGTCCGTAAATATTAAATACTTTAAATACTTTTCAAAATTCTTGTGAAGCAACGAACCAACAAGTATTAAAAATTCTTTAAAACATTATTTTAAAAATGTCATTGATGTATTTACCCCTATCTATGTGCAAAGACTTAGAACAAACTTGTAACTATATGAAGTTTGTACGTTCCCTAAAATAAACTATACCATACTCTGTGTAAACATAAGTTGTTATAATTTTGCCCTTCTAAGTTTAAGTAAACTACTTAGACTTAGGGCATCATTTAGGTCAGGGGGTCTAGCAGCATCTAATTTCAGCTGCCAAAGCAGCTCCCTATATTCTAAGGAGGTTTCCCAATCTCCTCCTCTTGGGTTGCATTTAACCTGTTCCAACACTAAAAATCTAAGCTCCATTTTTTCACAAACTTGCGAGTGTTTGAAGAATGCATTCGATTCCTTCCCTTTACTAACATCATAAAGATGTTCATATATTCTTTTTGCCCGTGTCCTCTCAGTTTTGCCTACGTAAAAACATAGGCAATGCTGACAAAACCCAAGGTAAATTACCCCCTTTGCTTTACAATTAAAGTAGCCTGGGGATTTTATATAAATCTTTCTTGATTTTAAATAAAAACCTTTTGTGTTAATAATGTAGGGACACTGTTTACAGGTATTGCATTTGAATGTACCAATAGATTGTTGTTTACTATGTTCACTTCCAACATGATTTGTCTCCAGTAAGTCTTTCAGGTTCTTGTTTCTTCTTCTAATAAATTGTGGTCTGCAACCAAACACTTGTTTAAAATCATCGTTCATGGTCACAATTGGCCAATATTTACATACAACACCTTCAACTATTGAACTTTCACTACTGTTTGTGTGAACAAATGCACAACCCTGCTCTTTTAACTTGTTGTTTACTTTAACACGTTCATACCTGCATTCTTCACCAAGTAAGGGAAAGTATTTATCTAACCTTTGGTTTGTGACTTCTAGAACTACTGAGTCAATTAACTGTGTAGGGTAATTTCTTTCAGTAAATAACGTCTTCAAAAATACAACTTCCTCCTTAAATATATTCTCATCACTGCACATCCTAGCAGCCCTAATGAGTTGTCCCTTAATAATCCCCCGCTTTTGGAATAGTGGGTGATTACTATCATAATGTAGAAACATATTGGAGTAGCTTTTCTTCCTGTAGATACCAGACTGGAAACACCCCTTCTCAACGTTCTTAAAGAGATTTACATCCAGGTAATGTAAACTGACTGTACTAATATTACAAGTAAATTTAAAAAACTCTGTGCTATAGTTTATATGACAAATGAATTGTTTTAATTCCTCCATATTTCCCATCTAAAAAACACAAATGTCATCTAGGTAACGTTGATAGTGCACCAAATGTTTGGTCCAATGTGTGTTGAATATATATTTTGACTCCCAATAGGCTAATACAATGTTAGCATATGCAAAGGTGCATGGGGTGCCCATTGCAACTCCCCTTTTTTGCTTAAACAATTCCCCACTGAAATAAATGAAATTGTTGTTAAGAATTGTTTCCATAAACTCAACCAGTAATGCTATAATGTTGGCTCCTAAGCTAGAATGACTGGTCAACATGTCGTTGAACCATGTTAATCCTATGTAAAGACAAGATAGCACTCACAACAAGCTCCGTGCACACAAGAAAATAAGTAATACCAAGTCCAAAAAGTCAAAACTGTTGCATGGAAAAGCAGGACTCTTGAAAAGCAATGTCCATGTATACTCACAAAGGCTGCCTGTAATGGCACACCATCAACTGTTCTTTAAATTCAAAAGTCAGTTACAAAAAGTCACAACTTGCTATTCAGCACTGTCAGGAACTTCCAATTGCATCAGTTAACTTCACCGAACAATAACTTGTAGACATTCAAATGCAAAAGGCTGCCTGTAATGGCACACCATCAACTGTTCTTTAAATTCAAAAGTCAGTTACAAAATGTCACAACTTGCTATTCAGCACTGTCAGGAACTTCCAATTGCATCAGTTAACTTCACCAAACAATAACTTGTAGACATTCAAATGCACTAATCCAAGCGTTCAGCGAAGTTTAAAGAAAAAGAAAAGTTTTTAACATCCGGCTAGCGCTTTCAACAAGGTCTTCTTCAGGCCGTTATACTATATTGTTTGGTGAAGTTAACTGATGCAATTGGAAGTTCCTGACAGTGCTGAATAGCAAGTTGTGACTTTTTGTAACTGACTTTTGAATTTAAAGAACAGTTGATGGTGTGCCATTACAGGCAGCCTTTTGCATTTGAATGTCTACAAGTTATTGTTCGGTGAAGTTAACTGATGCAATTGGAAGTTCCTGACAGTGCTGAATAGCAAGTTGTGACTTTTTGTAACTGACTTTTGAATTTAAAGAACAGTTGATGGTTTGCCATTACAGGCAGCCTTTGTGAGTATACATGGACATTGCTTTTCAAGAGTCCTGCTTCTCCGTGCAACAGTTTTGACTTTTTGGACATGTTAATCCTATGTCATGCAGAATACTTGGAAACAGTTCCACCACGTCTACCGTAACCAAGTATTGAGTTTCTTCATAGAATTCTTTCTTGACACTTTGTAAAAATTCCCAAGAGTCCTTGCAAAGAAATTGTAGAGTTGTTACAAACTTCTTTAATGTAAGATCTACAAATTTTCCCAAAGGTTCTGTAATCCCCTTGGCTCTAGCTACAATTGGTCTAAACTGCAGGGGTTGTATCCCCTTGTGGACTTTCGGGATGCCAAAAATAATGGGGGTTAGTGGCTTCTGTACTAATAAATAGTTAAACAACTGTTCATTTATTGCGCCTTGGTAAAGATTGTCCTCCAACATGTATCTAATTTTGGCATATGCAACATTGCGCTCATTTATTGATACTTGTCTATATTGTTCACTATCATGCAATAATGCGTGGAGGGAGGCTTCGTAGTCATGTTGATACATGAGAACTACCCCCCCTTGTCAGTTTTCATTACCCTGATGCCATCATTGTTTAGTTGTTTAATCAACTTATAGGATGCTTCTGAAAAGTTACTGTAACTCCCTGTCACTTCTTTAGTGTGAATATTCCTAATTTCAGCCTCTACCATATCTTCAAATGTTTTTAGGGCCGGATGTAAAGGGGGGTTCCATGTACTCTTTCTAAGAAACATGCTGCTAGTTGTAGTCTTTCCTTTAAGATTAATATTAAGGTTCAATTGTCTTGTAAATAGTTTTAAATCTAATATGGTCTTAGGAATATTAATAGAATTTGTTGGGACAAAATGCAGCCCTTTAGTAAACACTTCAAAATGTAGGTCATTAACACTAACTTCAGTGTAGCTGTAGATGGAGAAGTTGCCTTTTTTAACAGTATTACAAACTAAACTGTGCATTACTTCAAATTCATCAATAATGTCCTGTGTGTTATTGACCCCTACCTCCTTAATTGATTCCATTTCTTGACATAAGGGGCTTGCTGTCTGTTCCCTTGCCTCCCCTGGCCATACTGAAAACCCTGTTGAAACTGATTGGGTTGCTGGTTGGATTTTTGTGCCAACCTTTCACTTCGCCTTGGGCCTCTGACTCATCATTGAAATTGCTTTCTTGTTCAGTATTTTTGCTATTATAATCATAATTTTGATCACGTGACCATCTATTCTTAACATACACATGTATGTCTCCCCTGAAAATAGGCCACAAGTTTAGTGGGACTAACCCTGACAACCAGAGTAAATAAATAAAATAAGTAAATAGATATACATGATTGCACATTCAAAGGAATGACTATGTAAGAAAAGGGAGAAAACATGATATGTGAGGGAGGGGGTGGAGTACAGGTATATAAAATGTGGTTAAGGAATAGAGTAAGTAATAGCACAAATCAGGGAGGACTAAGTGCAGGATGGTGTAAAATGCTAGTGTGGCAGGAATATAAGCAGCTATGGAGGAAAGGGATATACCAACAGCATGGACACAAAGGAAATACAAGGAGGCTAAAAGGTAATTGGGAAAGAGAGTGGCCGACAATTTACAACAGTATCCCCTGGTCGTTTCGTGCAGGAATGGGCATGGCCAGAGTTATTGACATGCCTAGTGGCTTTGATGTACTATGCAAATGATGCGTGATTGACACATCATGCAGATTTGCTGGTGATATCAAGAATATTCATTGTGTAATGGTAATTTACCCTTTTGCTCAAAGTAGTGCAATCTCGGACTTGGTATATTTAAGTAGCGGGGGGGGGGTGTAGCTGGGCTTCCCTCCTGCAAAAAGTGAGAGGAAAAAGTAATATTTGCATGTTAACTGGTTAGACTAGTTTTGGATAGGGTTTGGGAGGACCTTGCTACTGTGCATCATGAGGGTACTGTTATAAAACAATGCCAGAGAGTGAACTAAGATGTTTAAAGTAGAGGAGGGGAAGAAATAAGGGAAAACCTGAAAAGCCTAGCAATATATAGGGTATTTTTTCCAAACATGGTTAATTAAAAGTGCTCATATGCTAATAGCTTACAACACAGTTTCTCAACCTCAACTTGGTCTAAATGGCAAGTGCTGTAATTTCTACTGACCCAATTCTACTACTTTACCTGCCCTCCTGGCATCAGACCCTACTAACTCTGTTTCTTAAACTTACACCTAGTCATTATCTGTAATCTTAAATCTAAAACTCCACTCCCTGTCCCTAAATCTAAAATCCATGATCACTCCCTCAACAGAAAACCTTACTCCCTCTCCCTAAACCTAAAGTCCTCCATCATTCCCTAAACATAAAACTCAGCTCCCCTTTTTTATAGCTAAAATTTTTGATCACTTCCTAAAACTAAAACTGCACTTTCCCTAAACTTAAAGTTCTCATTCATTCCCTGCAACTAAAATTCCTTTCCTGCTCCCTAACTCTAAAATTCCACCCCACTCGCTAAACCAAATCCCCTCCATAGTAGGAAGTGAATAATGTAGACAGAAAAAATACAAAATAAAAAGTCTGGGCAAGAGATTAACTAAGGTTAACTAAGTAGAAGTGAGGAAAGAGAGAGAGAGGTGAGGAGAACGTGGATATTATTTTCCATTTGATTAATGGAAAAACATCAGAAAAAGTCCTCAAGCATACTGTAAGGGTTTTGTACAGTGTTTAAATTATTCCCAAGAGAATATTTAAAATTACAAGGCCATTACCCTGTGTAACATTAATGTGAATATATATGCTAAGGTTCTTGCAGTTAAGGTTGGACAGATGTTTGATGGATATTAGAGAAAGTGTGGACTTTGTCAAAAAAAGATCATTCATGGATTAGATATTAAATTGAGGTCCAATCTGCCTGAGTTGATAGTAGCTAAGCTAAAAGGAAAAATCCCACAGTACCTGTCTAAAAGGTAGGGTCCTTTGTAATAACTCTTATTTACAAAATATTTACATACTTACAAATATTTACATATGTACAGATGTATAAATATGTTTACACATATTCATAATTTCCTTTACAGTCATGCTGAATTTTCATCAGTATTAACCCCCCCCCTTCTTTTAATATAACCACCATCTGATTTTACTCAATATTGTTGCTAAAATACATTTACAATTAAACATCATTTCATTTATTTTTTCATTCCATATGACCCATATAAGATAGAATAATGTTTTGTCTACTCTTTTTTAACATATTCTTTACTTCTATTCTTATAATATCAATATTTAATCGGGTCTACTTCACTTCACCAAAATCCCATTTCACTGAAATTCATTTCAATCAGACCAAATCACCTAAAGTTCACAACACTGAAAACTTAATTTCACTGAATCTCATTTCACTGACAGCTTACCAAGCTATATTTCACAAGACTAAATGGGAAACCATAGACAAACAAACTCACAAAACTAAAGCCTACCTGTTTCCACAACTTAAAAACTACTTATTTATCCTCTTAACAGAAACCAGACAATATAAAACTAAGCTAAGTGGGGGGCTATGCCCCCATACCCTCAACATGGGGGGCTGTGCCCCCACACCCCCTAACTATATATACTAACTCCGGGTTGCACTACAGTGGGGATAAGAGTGTATACCCTTTACTTGCCTCACAGTACTCTACACACTATCACATCAAGTCTGTAGCTCACAATTTAGTGAAATGAGATTCAGTGAAATAAATTTTCAGTAATTTGAACTTTATGTGATTTGGCCTCAGTGAAATGAGATTTTGGTGAAGTGAAGTAGACCCATTTAATCATATCCATGTTTATTTTATCCATTTATTTTATATCTTAAAATAATATTCTTTCATAGTTTTCCCCATAACTTTTTTACTCTTTTGCATTTCAGAAATGTGTTTCAAAGCTTTTTCTTCTTGGCAATGTAAACATATTCTATCACTTTTCTTTTTAAATGACATATTTCCTTTTACTGGCAATTTATCTATTACCAGTCTCCATAAAAGATCTTGACATTCTACTTTGTGATTACACCATTTGTTCCTTATTTTTATAGCTTTAATTTGTCATCTGTTAGATTTTCCCCATGGTTTTACATTGTAATGTTTTATCATTACATTCTTATACCATACTTTTCTATCTTTTTCTATATCATCGACTTTTATTTTCCACAAAAATATTTTTCCTGGTAATATTTTATTTCTTCATTAATACACTCTTTTTACCATACCCACAACTTTATAATACTTATGTTTATATAGTTTTGCTACTAATCTCTCATCTTTTTCATTTGTCCACTTTAACACTTTGTACAAATTTAACGAAGCAACATATACCACCGGTTAATTAACCATAAGCCTCCCCTTCTTGATTTACATACAAAACTTCTCTGTTTACTGGGTTTAATCTAGAACCCCATATAAATTAAAACAAATCTGTAATAATTCATTTTCAAATGCTGTAGGCAACATAAATACACTTGCTAAGTATGCTATTTTCCCATCAGTAGTGAATTTATCAAATACGCCTTTTTTCCTGAATGATAATTTCTTTATTTCTTCCTTTCTTGTTTTTTTTCCCACTGAATTCTATTTACATCTTTATTTCCAAATGTTGTACTTAACATACAAACATCATTCATTGTAAAATATATACTCTGTTCCGTACTATATCACCTTGACCTTTATTTTTCTCTTTATTTAAAGCCATCCCTATCTTATCTAGACACTCATTTGTGTAAATTATTACTTATTTTATCCAAATTTTGTTTTTGCAATTATTATAATGGCATCTGCATATATTAACATAACTGGAATTCTTAACCTACATTTTGTAATTTAATTCACATGCTATCACATTTATAACTAATGCAAAGAGTATACAACCCATTGGACATTCCTGTCTTAAACCACTCTTCATATGTACCTCTTGGCTTAACCAGCCATTTACTAGTATTTATACTCTATTATTACAATACACTGACATAGATAATTTCCTAACTTTCTCACTTATATTATATTCTTTCATTATTACATATAAGATTTCATGTCCAATCATGTCAAATGCCTTAAGATCTCCTATCATGATTTTCACTTATTTCCTGTTCATAATACCACGTACATTTCTCTGTCATTAACAATTTTTGACAACCCTTCCCTTTATTATATGCAATCTTCCATATTTTCCATTATAGTTTCAAATCTCTTTTGTATTATTTTCATAAAGATATTATAATTATTATTATTCAATACTATTGGTCTTCAGTTTTCTAATTCTCTTCTATCTTCTTTTTTCCATATGAATTTAAGTATTCCACTCCATAATTCTTTATACATAAAACCTTAATTTAACCATTCATTCAAAATCTTAAAATAATGTTTTTTTCCAAACCTTTAAATTTTTGTACATTTAATACCTTATTCCATCTGGGCCTGCAGCCAAAACTGTATTTACTTGCCCTAATATTTTATCTAGCTCATCTAAAGAAATCTAATTTTCCAATTCTTTATTCTTTTTTTTTCTGTTAACTTTTTTACTTTCCACATTTTTTCACTACATTTTTCTTTAAACATGTCTTGCACAATATTGTACTACACTAGTCAATGAGCCAAATTCAATAAAGCCTATACTAAGTGTACACGATAAGTATTCAGGAACATTTTTTGTGCTTTCTAGTCACTCAGAAAAATTACACAAAGTGTACATGAAGTCTGCACTTTGTGGTAACCTTTATGAACCCTTGTCAATATTTAAAGCTGCAAGAATATCAGTAGGAAAACTAATATTAGGAGAAAGAAGGTGTTAGTCATGTCTGTATTGTCTGTTCCCTCAGAATGGTGTACACTTAGTGTAGACATAATTGAATCCCGGGCATAATCTTTTCCTGAGTTCTTTCTATTTCTCCTTTTACATTTTTTTATTTCTGTCATTACACTTCCATCTGCCTTTGCTAATCTGCTTAAGTAACTCAATACTTCCTCTCTTTTTTCCTTGTAAATAATACATTTGTTTGTTTAATAATTCTTGTATTTTTTCTTGATTTCTTTTTTTATAATTCTTTTTCTTTGTCAACGTTCTTTGTATCATTATGTTCTAGGTCTTCTAATGCATTGTTATATGTTCTTTTATATTTTTCTTTCTCTACTTTTCTCACATCATATTACCACTGTAAAAAACTTTATATTTTTCCTTAAATATCATCCACCATTCAGACCAATTATAAAATGTTCGCATAGTAATATAATCTTTCCATAACTGTATTACTAATCACTTTCCTTCATCATTCCATGCTTTCTTGTTTATCTTTTTTTATTCCTTTGCCTATTTTTACATATTACTTGTTTGCTTTTATCTCTAGCTATATTGCAAGATGATCATAAAATCCTGTTTCGATTACCTCCCCTTCTCCTGTAACTAAACCCTCTGATACTATAAAGTTCAGTTCTATACATACCCCTTTTGTAAGTCCATGAATTTTTGTCCTAAAGTTTTAACTTACCACATCTTGTAACTCCTAACATTTTTCTCATATCATTTCCTTTCTTTTACACTTGCCTCTTAAATCACATTAAAGTCTCCTGTTAATATAATACTCATATTTATCACTACATAGTCTAAAATCTGATGAAATAAGCTTTCCCTTTCTTTACAATTAGTATAAGCATATAATGTTATATTCTTGTTTTTTCCATTTTAAATCTACAATGGTTAAGATTCACAATTTTTGATAAAGTTACTTCTAACATCTTTACTTATTTCTACAGAATATGACTATTCCAGAACATCTCTCATTTCCCAAAATCCAAATTATCTTTTCTCCGCATAGTTTCTCAGTAATCTTTCTTCATTTGTTAAAAATCTTGTATCTACTAATATAATTACATCTACATCACATGTATTATACCACTGAAAAATTGCTATTCTTCTTACTATATTCTTAATACTATTCACATTTACAGAAAGCACTTGAAAATGTTCAGTTTTCCTTTGATTCATGGCTTCATAGGTTCATAGCTAGTTACTAGGCTAGCTTTGTTAACATGCCATCGTAAGCCTAACCAATTTCCTTCCCAAAGGTGGGAATCAGGCACTGTACCTTGTGTTTGTAAATCAAACACTTTAACCATTATACCAAGCTCCAGTAATTAGCTGTATGCATTTTTTTATCCATTTCCTTTCTTTTTGACTTCTGTACTTATCCCTTCAAATTTTTTTTCTATTACATTTTTACCAATATAATTACTTTTTTCCCCTTTGCTACCTCCCAGTTTGTTTTCTTTGTAACTTATTTCAGAAGTTTCTTCTATATCCTCTTTATTATTCTTTTCATATAATTTTTCTTCTATTTCTGCTACTAATAAAATGTCTTCTCTGTTCATTTTATTCTCTTTCTTTTTCCTTATTGTTATTTTCATTTTTGCAATCTATCCATAAATGTTTAATTTTGTTATATTTATAACATTTTAATTCACATTTTATGTATAATGTCCTATTTCTCCACAAATATAACATTTTCTTTTGTCACAGTTACTTATCAAATGTCCTTCTCCCCCCCAAAAAAAGGATCATTTGAGTTGTCCTCATTATTTTACAACAACCCTATTCCCTTCCTCATTTATCACGCTTGGTATATGTATATATTTTTTTCTTTCTATTTTTACCACAATCTTACAATCCCAGGCACCAGTCCCTAAACCCATTTTATTTATAAAATTTGCAGTGTCCAGTACTTCTTTACATAAAGCTTTCAAATGTCCTTTCAAAGTCTGTCTTTCTACCGCTGTTCAAAATTATACATGGATTTTCTTTTTTTTTTCCTCTGTTGAATGCTTTTGTCACATAAAGACGCCATGGATTACAGCCTTTCCTTTTTTCACATTCTTCAAGAAAATTTTCTATTGCAAAAGCAGTCTCAACTATAATGTCACAAAATGTCTCATTGTTAATAAGAATATATGCTCTTACTTCATGTGCCTTTATACCCAAAGGAACTATTAAATTGTCCCACACTTTACACCTGCCTAATTTTTTTGCCTTCTTTACTTTGAATCCTTGCCATACTTCCATTTTTCATTTTCTTCTGCCTTCTTTTCTACTATTCCACTTTTGCCTTCTTTTACTTTCTCTGAATACAGTTTCTTTTCCATCTCACTCACCTCTACTCTTCAGGATTGTCTCTGCATTGGCCTTTTGTATTTTCTCCATAATGTCCCTCCAGACAACATCTCCTTCATTTTCTGGCTCACTCTGTACCGCCATTTCTTTAAGTAAATCATCCCACAACCCTCCCAACTGGAGGGATGTAATTATACACCCATCATTTGCTGACTCATCTTCATCAAACAGTTTTTTTTAAAACATTTCTTAAGAATCTTCCACACAGTCTTCATTCTCAATATTTGCTTTCTCCTTCATTTCTTTCAGTACTCCATTTCCTTCTCTTTCCATCTGCCTCCCTGTTTCTCCAGGCCTCCTCTACACCTGGAATGGAAACAGGAAGTGCTCCTCCAAAATGGTTCTCACTCACAGCAATGATTAGTAGGGGAAGTTCCCTAATGTCCTAGCCAGATTTCCCCTAGTAGCAAAACTATCACCTTGAGACTACTAGCTTAATGGGACTAAGCTGGTCAACAAAGGATGAATGGAAAGATAGATACATAGATAGAGAAATAGAGAGACAGCCAGACAGATAAAAATAAATCAATCATGGGTTGGTGATACCAATTTTTTAGAGCTGGAAGAGAAGAACAAAAAAGGCAAAGGCAGTAGCTTTATGGTTTTAACAAGCAACATTCAACACAATTGATATAGGGCTAAGTCAAGAATGTAAAAGAGGATTTCAATATGGGGCTGGCATTTAGAAAAATGTAATGACAATGTATGTTAAAATGGGTGGCTATCTATATGGACTAATAAGATAAAAAGAATTGAAGTGTTTCCCCTCTGTCTCATTAAGTTTTCATAATAGCACAAAAACAACAGTAAAACAAGACTAATAGGCAAAATAAAATAATAAAGACAGTGAATAAAAACCAGGAACTTTATTTCACAAAAGGAAACACCTTCTGTAAGCAAGCACTTTTGTCTGTACAAATACTGAGAGTTCATCAGACTGAAAATGCATAATTGATAAAAACACTTAAATACTTAAAATCACATCACAAGACAATTGCCAAATTAATGTTTTAACCCTTTTCTTTTTAAGTAAGCCAGAATGCAAGGCACAGACAGTCTGAGGTGAATTTAAGAAGAAATGAAGAGGGGAAAGGAGATGAAGACAAGATACAGTTTGTTTGCTTGCAGATGCTGTATTACCTGGAATGCAGGGGACATTCTCTTAAAGGTTAATATAGCTAGCTTTGGATCTTCAGGGAAAAGGCAGTGTTGACTTCCCAACCCAAGAGCTCACTATTAGCATGGCTGGAGAACTGGAAGGGGATTGAGCTGTGTCTCCTGGTAAGCAAATGATCAGTAAAATAGGGGATTGAGCTTTGTCTCCTAGTAAGCAAACAATAATGAAAGCAATAATGAAGCTTTTTATTTTTTTTTCACTTTTTTATTTTTTAAATCTAAGGTAGGCAAAAACAGTAAAAATGGCTGACATAGCTGTGAAGTGATGCTTTTTACCCATAAATGCAGAAACATTCTGGGACGGGTTGATATGGAGACCTAGAATTTGTGAGTTTGCCTTCATGCAGCTACTATTCAACAAATGGCAGATCTCCTAGTAATACGATATAACAAGACAATCACAACACAATGACAATTCAGGACAAGACAGTACATAGTGCTATAGTTAATAAACAAAATTCCACTAGTAAGAGAAGTGGAAGCAGGCTGTAGAAAATTCTTATTTATCATGACCGCTGCATATGAATGATTCATGAAAGTGGTTTTAGAAACTTGAATTGGTGAAGAGTTGGCAGGGACATGATGTTCACAGGAACTGTACTTTATGGTTTAGGTGCCCAGTAGACAAATGATTTTTGTGAAGTGTGCCAATGAATAGTCTGATGTGAGAAGATTGAAGGGATTCAAAGGATGATTGACAGTATGGAGTAAAAGTTTTATTTTTAATGAGGGAACCTACAGGAGACTGTGATTAAGGCTTGGAACTTCATGTATCATTTAGGCAGAAGGTAATCTTAAATTTAACAATTTCACATACTAGTAAGTAAGAAGACTGTCTATCAGTTAGTGCGATTGTTAAAACCTTTGCCTTGCTAAGGGAGACACAGTGATGCTTGAAGCTGAGCACATTATTCCTAAATCAACAGAATTTCTCTAGTAACGTTTGGAGACCGATACAGTTGGTAGCTGATACAGTTATAAGTGGGAGGCTGCACTCTACTGTTAGCAGATGTATACTTTTTGCAGCGTGCTTCATGCCTCGCTTGTTAACATGTGGGAGGATTTCAATGAAAGAAATGATAATAATGCATTATTGAGATGTATAAGAGCATGCAGGGATCACTAAATAGGTGCAACAAGAAGGAATCAACTGTGACTAAATAGAATAAAACTGATGATTTTGCCACACATCATTTACCAGATGAGACATGCACCACTAATGGAGCAGGAGATTGATGGTGTGATATATCGGTTTACTGTGGCTTTGTGTGGGAGGATAGAAGGGATAGAATAGCACTATATAAGGGAAGAGTGGTAAATGGAAGTGAAAAACTGAGGAATGAGATAGGCAGTTTGCTACATTTGGGATGCTATAGTGTTATAATTTTGCATTTAATATCTTGCAAGGCTTGAAGGACTGGCAAAACATACTCTAGTCAGGTAAGGATGTTAGAACCAGCACGAGGAAGGAGAAAAAGAGGAAAGGAAGAAAGTACTCCAGAAGATAAACAATGAATGCTGAACGAGGAAAAAATAGAAAGGGCAAGAAAGGTTTAAAGGAAATAACTAATGGGATTTAAAGTGCTAGGGCTAACCTGGGATAAGAAGAGTCAGAAAAAAACAAACAGGAGAACAGTCATGGCTGATCATTTATGGGATAACATACAAGATTAAGTTAATAGAATAAGAGGCAACAAAGAAGAAGCAACGGTCTGGAGCAAATGACTTAAGTAAATTTGTAGAGCTTTTACAGAGCTTCAGTTTTCCTTGAGTGGAGAATATACATAGCTGAAGGTCCTGAAAGGAGGAAGGAAAACGAAAAACAGTGAGGAAAACAAGGAAGCATGGATATATAAGGAAGTACTGGGATTTATAAACAATCTGTGCACAGTATTAAGCAAAACAGTCTGATGTGGGGGTTTAAGGCCAATTCAGAGAAACATGCAGTGAGAACCTGCTACTATTGGAAATAGAGCAGTCAGAGTCATGTGCAAATTACTTTATAATGATATGCAAATTAGACCAACTGCAAATGCAAATGAGTAAACACATGATGGAGTGATTTTTAAATGTATAAAGACTACATAATGAGCAATGTTGAGTACTGAATCTGTAGTGAACAGACATCTTGACCACACTAAAATGCTAAGAGTAGCATCTTTACTAGCTGATCAGCATGTTAGATGCTATTCTCGTAGCTAGTGTCCATGAAGGTGGCATCATCACCTTTCTCACTGCAGATGGGTTTGTTCATTTCTGACCTACCATCACCTCCATGACTAGGACAATAGCATAGTCAAATGTTATTGTGAGGACAGAGCTTATAGAAGTATGTTGTCCTCAGATGGAATGCATGGAAATACCTATACCTGTGGAAGGTATGGATATCATTAACCATCCTTACAGTGAGGACATTTGACAGTCATTAGGGAACATGGTAAGAATTTCACAGTTTTTTGCCTTACAAATTCTACACTAGTTCTTTGATGCTATGCTGCAGAGTGTGGCTAAACATATGCAGTTCTCAAATACCTCACAGGAAAGAATGAAAGACCACAATGTGGACATTCTATAAAATAGTCCATTTCTCTGAGGTTCTAGAGGTTTTTGACTGTACACTCATTGCCACTAAGACTGTGCCTTGTCCACATGGTACCCAGCATTTCAAGGGGCTGGAATTCTATTATATGTCTCCAATGCACAGGGTATTATTTACAATGGGTGTGCGCCACCCAAGCAGTGCCTGTGATTCCCATGTCTTGCATACACCTGTCTTATGCCAATGATTTATGAGGGATGATTTCCCTCTGGTACATTTAATTGAAATATGTGGTCATAACCACCCTCATGCTGCAGAAATAAGCCAGGAGGTGTGCAGACTTGCAGTTGATCCATAAATGTGTCCAGTATTGTGCATTGCAGGTCATGTTGGATACACCCTGCCTCATGACACCTATATGTCTCTCTTAGAGCATAGCTAAGATGTCATTCAGATCTGCTTCCACTGCCTGCATATCTCTGGTGTTGCACTATAGTAGAATACCTGCTTCCACTACCTGGACACCTCTGGTGTTGCACTGTAGTATGTTCTGGACATTTGCAGCAAATATTTGTCTTCTGTCAAATGCTTCACTACATGGTTTTGTGTAAGCAGCCACAATTTGGATTCACCACTGGAGTGTCAGACAGGCTGCTGCCAACATCAGAGGTGGTGTTAGATGAGAAGTTGTTAGAGGAAGATGCTTTAGGGAACCCCAAGCAAGGGTGAGGTGACTACATTATGCTACAACACTGACAAAGCAGGAAGTGGCTAGTCCACAACTATGGGCTAGAACACAGACAAAAAAGAATAAAACAGGACACGCAATACTACTTTCAGGCTATAAAGGACAGTACATTTTTTAAAATTTATTTTATTTTTTATTGTTACATTTCTTTACCAGGAAAGTCCGACTGGGTGAGCACCCATTTTCAGCAGTGGCCGGGGGAGAAAAGCTCCACATACACAGAAATACTTTAGACATGACATGGAATGATTACAGTTTTTATATACATTAAGTTTTACAATGATAATTTACAAGATAAGGTAACAAAGTTGATTGAGATATAAACAGTACAGATAAAAACACACTTATAAACCCTAGGTACACCATCAAGGAAAAAGAGCTAAAAGTCATATTTACAGTTTGGTATACAACATTTTGCCATAATCATCTATGTTTTTTTTCTTCCTTTTTTTTGAGGATCAGGGAAAGCAGTTTTTTTGTGGTTAGTGGTAGGAAATATTATAGGTGGGATGTTAATAGTTTTTGAAAGGTGCAAAAACCTCAGCTTTAAATTGATTTTAACTGTGTTGCAGGAATATTAACTGAACTGGAAGTTAGTCAGTGTTTGCTGAATTTTATTATTTGCTAATAATTACAGGTGTGGGGGTAGCCACATTCTTTGATTTCCTGTCCTTGCCTATTTAAGTGGTATAGTGTGAAATATTTTCTGCTTAAAAACCTCAGCTTTGGCCGGCTAAGAACTAGCTGTATTCAACTGGGCGTATAAGAGAATTTAAGTACCTTTATCTGCACTTTTTTCCCAAAAATACAGTATTTAAATTGATTTTAACTGTGTTGCAGGAATATTAACTGAACTGGAAGTTAGTCAGTGTTTGCTGAATTTTGTTATTTGCTAGTAATTACAGGTGTGGGGTAGCCACATTCTTTGATTTCCTGTCCTTGCCTATTTAAGTGGTACAGTGTGAAATATTTTCTGCTTAAAAACTCAGCGTTGGCCGGCTAAGAACTAGGTGTATTCAACTGGACGTATAAGAGAATTTAAGTACCTTTATCTGCACTTTTTTTCCCAAAAATACAGTATTTAAATTGATTTTAACTGTGTTGCAGGAATATTAACTGAACTGGAAGTTAGTCAGTGTTTGCTGAATTTTATTATTTGCTAGTAATTACAGGTGTGGGGGTAGCCACATTCTTTGATTTCCAGTCCTTGCCTATTTAAGTGGTACAGTGTGAAATCCTAAGCTTTGCCCGGCTAAGAACTAGCTGTATTCAACTGGACGTATAAGAGAATTTAAGTACCTTTATCTGCACTTTTTTCCCAAAAATACAGTATTTAAATTGATTTTAACTGTGTTGCAGGAATATTAACTGAACTGGAAGTTTTGACTCTGCTCTTCAGTTAGTGCCACCCACCCTCCCTGTTTTTGTTTTGGTGTTAATCTTAGTGGCCTTGAAACTGCCCGCCCCTCTTGTAAATTTGTTTTTGGATACTCCTTTTCATTTCAGTTCATCTCATTTGCTCACTCAACTGAGTGCAGTGCGATCATATTCTGATTTCAGGCACTCCTACTGTGTACAAAGAGAGCATCTGGGAAACAGAAAAAAAAATAAGCTTGCTTCCTGCCTTTCCTGTTAAGTGGTATAGACTATTTGTAGGCTTCTGAGCCCCCAGGCCCTTCTGTGTTGGAGGGAAGCCTTCTAGCTTAGTTTTTTTTCTTGTAACTGGCCAGTTTTCTGGTTTCAGCCCTCAAATCTGTTTCTTTGATCTCAGCACTTGTTCAGAAAAAAAAAATTTCATCTGCTTTTACTGTACTTGTGTTTCTACCTACTTTATTTTACTTTTGCATCATCTTAAAAGTACTCAATTGTATTTATTACTGCTTGGTGTAACTCATTCTAAGCCTTTTGGTTTAAACACTTGGGCTTCGGACTAGTTGTTTTGCACTGAGAGGGTTTGTGGTCTGCACTGTAGTGGCAGAACAGGTAGCTTACATCCTTCTAGGTTGGGAACTGCTGATTGAGGGCTCAGTGTCTGTTATTCTAAAAGTGTAAATTCTGGTTTAAGCACTTGGGCTTTCAGGCCAGTTATTTTACATTAAGAGGGTTCGTGGTCTGCACTCTTGTGGGAGGAGAGGCTGGACTCTGCCCTTCTGAGCTGGGAATTTCTGGTTAAAGGCTTATAGTGCATGCATATCTGAACTGTGTCTTACTGAAGTTGGTGTGCCTTGTTTGCTGTGGCATAGACTGGATTCGGGCCTGCTGGATCTAGCTTTGTTTGTGTAACTTGAGCACTAATCCAGGCATTCTCTAAAGTATTCAATTGTATTTATTACTGCTTGGTAGTAACTTGATTAAAGTGTAGCTATCATTCTAAGTCTTTTGGATTAAGCACTTGGGCTTCAGACCAGTTGTTTTACATTAGGAAGGTTTGTGGCATGCACTGTGGTGGCAGGACAGGTAGCTTTCATCCTTCTAAGTTGGGAACTGCTGATTGAGAGCCCAGTGTCTGTTATTCTTAAAGTGTATTAGTTCTGGTTTAAGCACTTGGGCTTCAGGCCAGTTATTTTATATTAAGAAGGTTCGTGGTCTGCACTCTTGTGGGAGAAGAGGCTGGACCCTGCCCTTCTGAGCTGGTAATTTCTGGTTAAAGGTTTATAGTGCCTGAATATTTGAACTGTATCTTACTGAAATTGGTACACCTTGTTTGCTGTAGCATAGACTAGATCCAGGCCTGCTGAATCTAGCTTTGTTTATATGTTTGTTGTTTGTTTGCTTGTTATTTCCCTGGAACGCTAATTCCACCTAATACGCGGCTTCTCAGCGCTTCTGTGGATCACTAGTGATATCTGCATTGCTTACTGTACTTATTTCCTTGTTTCACTTGAAAGAAAATTACTGTTTGTCATTTTTGCATTTAAGTTACCTGTAAAACATTGCACTTAAGTTACCTGGCACTTGCTCACTAAAGCAATTATATAAGTCAGCACTAAAAATTAAAAAGCACTACACCCTCACTCCCCACTGGCCCTTGTTTTCAATTATAAAGGGATTCCCAATATTATTCTAGCATGTCCAAAGGTCAGTTGTCAATCTCCTCTCCGGTCCAGCTGGTGAATCTGGGAATCTTGAGGCAATGTTACAACTGCCTCATGTACACAGACAACCCTCTCCTCCTCCCAACAAATTCCAACATATGTGAGAGATGCAACCATATAGCCAAACTGGAGGCTAAGCTCTCTCAACTCAGTACTGGCATAACCAGTCAGGAGGAGAAGGAAACCACACTCACTACAATTCCAGTCTCACATAGACCTACCACGACAGCAAACCAAACACATAATCACACAAAAACATACTCAGAGGCTCTAAATAAAGATCTGCCTAAGCAGCAGAGACCTCCAAAGCAGACACCCAAGCAACCGCTACCCCAAAACAAAACACGTGCAACACATATCTCACAAAGCCAGTGTGCCAAACAGTCACAGCCCTTAAGACTAAACAACACACCTGATACACTTGTAATAGGTGACTCTATTGTCAGGCACACTGACGTCCCGCTCACCAGGCTGAACAAGGAGAGGGTCACGGTGAGCAGCTTGTCGGGCGCTAGGATCCGCCACATAACACAAGCACTTAGGTCACTCCAAGGCAAGTACAAATATGACTTAGTCATTGTCCATGCTGGTGTGAATGACCTGAGACATACCTCCCTGGACTACATGAAAAGAGACATAGAGGAGCTCTCTGAGCATGTAGCCCAGGCCGGTATGACCCTGACCTTGAGTAGCATCTTACCCTCACCAAGAATGATGCCACAATATGAAGACAAGGTGATCAATTTCAACAACTGGCTTAAGTACTGGTGTCATTCAAAGGGGATCCAATGCCTGTCAGCTTGGGATAATATGCTCGACAAGCCACGATGCTTCGCTAGGGACGGCTTGCACCTGTCACCCCTGGGCTTTCGGATATTGGCAAAGGCTCTTGCTACCCCCATAGTGCCTTTTTTAGGCAAGGCTCAAAAGAAAAACCCACCTCCATAGGTATCACAAGGGATAAGAAAGTAAGAGTAATGCTACTCAATGCCAGAAGTCTAAACCTCAAGATGCACGCACTCGAAACTCTCCTTAGCATGGAAAACATCGATATCTGTGCAGTAACAGAAACCTGGTTCAAGGCTCCCGAGAGCACCCCAGCACTACCAGGTTATACCTCATACCATGCTTTTCGGCCCCAAAACTTGGACCGAACCACAAAAGGAGGGGGGGTATTGATATTCATCAAAGATACCCACACCTCCAGGTTGGTGGCAAAGCACGAAGCATCAGAGACTATCCATGTGCAACTAACAGTGGGTAAAACTGCCTTCCAGTTTATAGCCTGCTACAGACCACCCTCCCAAACCCAGGAACCCCACTCGGCCTTCCTGAGAACACTGGAAAATAAGAAGGTCTCTCCAAACACCATTATATTGGGTGACTTCAACTACCCAAACATAGACTGGGAGCATTACTCTAGCTCCAACACCCTAGCCCAAAGGTTCCTAGAATTTATAAACTCAAATGCTATGGAGCAACTTGTTACCACTCCCACAAGAGGGGAAAACATACTGGACCTGATCATCACCAACATGGGGACTCTATGCTCCAGACCAGAAGTGTATCCCTCACTGGTAAGATCAGACCATAAACTAATCTCACTGGATATTCACATCCCGACCCCACCCCCTGCCCAGAAAACCACAGTAAAAAACTTCTCCAAAGCAAATTTTACACTCCTCAAAACCGAGGTGGAATCCTTCAAAGCCCCCGGGCCTGTGGAAAATACGGCCCAGACCACAGAATACTTTATAAACGCATTCTATGAACACCTTCAGGAATGCATGGATCATGCGATCCCAAATAAAACCAAGACCCAATCCTCCAAAGGCAGACGTCCTGTCTGGTGGACCCCAGCCATAAACAAACTATACAATAGAAGGAGGAAGCTACTAAATGATAGAGCAAAATCCTAAAAAGGGAAGGCATCACTGATCAGTATTAGCAAAAAACTACGGGCACTCATAAAATTGTCTAAGGCCAGCTTCGAGAGAAAAATTGCACAGGACACTAAGGATAATCACAAGGCTTTCTTTAGTTATGTTAGGAACCTGGGTGGTAATTCCCAGATATGCTCAGAATTAGTCCAAAATGACAAAAATACATCGAACCCACAGACATTGCCAACATCCTAGCTGACAGGTTCAGCGCAAACTTCTCCCACCAAAAGGGCAAATATCTATCCCAGCAGAGTGCTGCCCCTGACATCTCGGATGCTCAGGTAAGAGCCGCCTCTCCAAAGCAAAAACACAGCATCAATGGGACCAGATGGTGTCCCGGCTGCGTCCTACATGAACTCCAAGAAGAGCTAAACCCAAACATAAAACTACTGTTCAATCTCAGCCTTACTACAGGATATGTGCCCAAAGAGCGCGACAGCAACAGTGGTCCCTCTCCATAAAGGTGGTGCCTCAACGGATCCTGGAAACTATCACCCCATAAGCCTGACTAGCTTGGTCTGCAAAACTATGGAAAGGATCATCATGGACCTCATAAATAAAGATATTGGGGACCTACAGACACTGGATCCTACCCAGTTCGGCTTTGTTAAGGGCAGATCCTGCCTCTTAAACCTGGTTGATTTCTTTGAAACAGTCACCAAGGCCATTGACGAGGGGAAGGTGGTCCACACAGCCTACCTGGACCTCGCAAAAGCCTTCGATACAATACCCCACTTGGGCATTATAGATAAGCTCACCAGCTTAAATATAAACCACCATGTCACGAGATGGATTGCAAACTGGCTCAAGGACAGAACCCACATGGTTAGAATTGCTGGAGCCATGTCAGACTCCAAACCAATTACAAGTGGTGTCCCACAAGGCTCAGTCCTGGGACCTCTCTTGTTCGGTATATATTTCTCAGAGGTACAGGCCAACGTGGAAGGACTGTGGCTGACAAAGTTCGCAGATGACTACAAACTGGGCGCCATAATCGACTCTCCAGCCAACACAAGCATCCTCCGAAAGGGCCTCATAGAAACAGACAACTGGTGCCAGAGCCATGGCCTCAAGCTAAATGCCAAAAAGTGTATAGTCATCCCCTTTGACAAAAACAAAGTGCCCACAAATTACCACATAGGTGGTAATCCATTAAGTACAGAAGAAGTAATTAGGGACCTGGGGACCCAAATTGATAGCAATCTCTCATTTGACAACAACGTGGCCAAAGTGGTTAGAAAAACATTTTATATAGCCCACCTAATCATGAAGGGATTCACATCTAGATCAGGGGAGGTCATCGTGCCTCTTTACTCATCCCTCATCAGGCCCATAATTGAGTACAATGCCCCTTTTGGGATGTACCTTACCAGACACCTGCAGCAACTGGAAAGACCCCAAAAGTACCTCACCAAGAGGATCAAAGGGCAAAAAAAGATGCCATATGCTGCCCGGTTAAGGAAACTCCAGCTCTACTCAGTGGCATACCGCCTGTTCAGAGGCGATCTGTGCCTGACATATAAAGGCATGTCAAACCCGGAATTAATGGACATGCTGCACCTCAGAAAATCCAAATCCCATCGAGCTACGCGCTCGAGAGACTTGAACCTCAGCACTGAAATAAATAGGACATGCTGGAGGGACAGATTCATAACCCAGAGGCTCCCTTCACTCTGGAATAAAATCCCAGTCCAGGTTAGGCAGAGTCCCTCATTGACTCTCTTCAAGAGGAATCTTGATGAGTGGATGGGAGATTGTAGGTTTACCCCGGGTATCACTTCTGTGTCACTGTTAGACAGAGGCACAGTATACTAACCTCGAAAAAGGGCATAGCAAAATAAATTTAAAATGGGTGGCGAAAGCCAAACACATTCTGGCTAGGCTTATAAATGCCCTAGGGCAGATAGCCTAGTATGAACCTATGAACCTGTAAGTAGTGCAATACAGTACAGTGACTGGTCACACACTGTATTGGCCATTACCTAACACAGTCAAGTTCAGAACTCTAGTAGCAATAAGTTTTTTAGTACCATGGTTTTACATAGAGTACAGAAAATTAAGAGGACCCTGACCAGGAACTTTAGAGCAGTTTTGGCTCTGCAGTCTTTTGGACATATGTGGATCATCTCCTTCCTTCGTTTATAGGAGGAATTTAATTTGAAAAGATTATTATTAGAGAAGGGGCAGGAAGCAGCTACTCACACACATGACTAAATGCAGCTCATGTTCCCAGTGTAGATATATTTTGGATGGTGTTAACATCACAGACCCTCACATCTGAAGACCATTACCTGTAAGGGCATATACTGGTGTGCAACTAGAAGTATGGTGCATTTGGTAAGCTATTTAACATGTTCTTCCTTTTATATGGAAACAACTGGTCATGCAGCCAGAACAAAGATATGTGAAGATATTTATGCCATTAAAAGGAAAGACAAAAATAAATTATTTTGAGTAAACATGCTTTGACTTGCTCTAACTTATTTTTTTTATGTTGGAAAATGTATCTTTCTCTGAGAGAAGTGTGTTGGGAATCAATATTAAAATATAAGGAGCTGTACTGGTAGCTGTTATTGGATGATTCCAGTCCCCAGGAATCAATTACACAATTTCTATGGAGTTCTTAGTTTATGAGCAGCAAAGTTATGATTATTAATAATGGTTTATTTATTTATTTTTGTGTGTGGGGATTTGTTGTTTTTAATCTATATGCATAGATAGAATTGGGGAGTCCACCTCTACAAAGAAGCCAGTCAGAAGTGGAACCCCTCAGGGATCAGTCCTGGGACTGCTCCTTTTTGGCATTTACTTCTCTGAAGTCAAGGCCAATGTAATTGGCCTCTGGCTGACTAAATTTGCAGATTATTGCAAATTAGGAGCTGTAATTGAATCTTCCACCAACACAAATGTTCTCCAAGAAGGGCTGACACAAACAAACAGCTGGTGTCAGAGCCATGGCCTAAAACTAAATGCCAAGAAATGCATAATAGCATCCTTCAGGAAGTCGTCTACCACTGGTAAATATGATACTGACAACACACCTCTAAGAACTGACACATTAGTCAAGGACTTGGGGGCACACATAGACAGTATCTAGCCTTTGACCATTATGGGTCTACAGTAGTGACATTTATTCTATGTTGTGCAGCTTATAAACAAAGTATGGCATCTAGGTCCAAGGAAGTCATTATTCCACTGTATTCTGCATTTATCAGACCTATCATCAAATACAATGTCCCCTGTGGAATATATCTAAGCAGGCATAGCCAATAATTGGAATGTCCACAGAGGTTCCTCACTAAAAGAATACAGGGCTTAAGTAACATGTCCTATGCAGACCACCCCAAGGCCCTAACCATGTGTTCTGTCTCCTACAGCCTATTAAGGGGAGATCTATGCTTAACATACAAGGCGTTGTCATACCCAACTCTGATGGACCTCCTGCATATCCCCAAAAAGAGTCAGCACCAGAATGACCTGTTCTAAAGACTTAAACCTTGCCTGTGATATAAATAGGACCTGCTAGAGAGACAGGTATGTATCCCAGAAACTATCCTGTCTCTGGAACAGGCTCCCCATCCATGTGAAACAGAGTTCCTCCCGTACCCAATTCGAGTGTAACTTGGACAATTGGACGAGGAACAGGAAATCCATCCCTGGTTTGGTATCTATGTCTCTAATGGACATAGCCTACAAATGGTTCATTTCCTGGGTCCCTGCTCGTAAGTATTTCATCTCCCAAGGTCCTGCTTACACTTATCAGGGGTACCAAAACTTGTCAGAGATTTGGGATGAATGGCTGGGCTTAAAAAGGCCCTTGTGGTCATTAGCCTAGTAAACACCTATGAACCTAAAAACTTAAATGTTTGAATTAGTTCATGGTGTCACATGACCTGAGTGATTATATTTAAAAAAATGTGACCTACCTTTCAATGTTTCTACTTGGAATGAGAATGAAAGCGCTCAAATTTCTTTTTAAGTAATTTCTTTTATAGGTTTCTATGATGTGTTATTAACTGCAGCACACTTTTTTGTCATTTGCATACTTTCTGTCTGATTTATGTATCATTTGTTGGCTTGAAGTTAGTTGTCCACAAGTGCCTGCATTTCTCATTTGGACATTCACTGGGTCCTTTTGCCACTGAACACATATCTAGGAATCTTACCCTTCATGCGTTTATTAGGAAACCACAAATGTTGAACAGAAAAATTAGAAATTCACAGACACAGAAAAAGGGAAATAAAAACATGTGTGTGACAATGTTCTTACCCGTCTATGCAGATCTGTGATTTGATGTTTGTGCTTGGCATATATTGCCAGGAACTTGATGTGGAGATGTCGTATTGCTTGCTGTTTGTTGCAGAGAAGTGCTATCATGCAAATGTTATGCAGGAAGAGGTTTTTCCTTTTAGGCAGTTTACCCTTACATGATAGGACAACCATTAAGTTAACACATGCAAGTAAGCTGCAGAGGAGATGCACCAGAAAGGGGAATACACAGGGCTTGATCCCTGCAAAAATACAGTTATTTTCTATGTTTATGCATTTCTAGTTTTGTGTTCAACATTCACGGCTTTATTTGTGGTTTACTTCTTATGACACAAATCCATACTTTTATCTGTAATATACTGTCATTACCTTATCTTTCAGAGTGCTTTGAATGGATTGTCAAGCTAAATTCACTGGAATTTAGGATTAACACAAGCCTGTCTGTTTTACCTCATCATCTAGAGTATTAACTTTCACTGTTTGAAATTACTCAGCTTTTTAATAGATGCTCTAGTATTCCAAAGTGTAGAAGACAGGGATATTTCTGCTTTACCAAAACAGATTTAGCAACAGGTAGCATATGACTTAACCTTGGACTTACACATTTGGAGGTGAGTCACTTCTGTAAAGCCTACCTGGACACAGTCGGTTACATGATTTCCATTTTCTCTGAGGACCCTGCATAACTTTCTCCAAGGTGCAGTGTTCTTGGAGCTTATGTAAAAGGAGAAAGTACTTTCTACAAGAGGATATGGGGGAAGGTCTTTGCAGAAGTTTCTGTGGACTTCAGCATACAGACTGAGACACATGCAAGCAGGCTTTACAGAAACAAGTATTGGCCAAACAACCTATATCCCTGTACATGTTTCAGAAAATATTTTTGGCAAGGCACTACTTCAGTTGTTTCATGTAGTAAGAAACAAACTTATATTTGGCTTCTGCAGGACAAAAACTATGAATACGTTTAGTCTAAAATGTTATTTTGTTTTCTGTTTTCGTGTGTGTAGCTGGCTTTATACATTGAAAAAAATAATGTATGCCACCCCATTGCAAAAGTAAAAAGTAGAACCAAAGAAGATGGAAATTTTGGGGGTTGGAAAGATAGATTTCCTACTCGGATGGAAACCTGTTGTATGACTTTTTTTTTTTGTCAGAAGCCAGTTGGCTGTATTCCACACATTTGAATGGACTTTGACAAGATAATTTCGGAACTGCATACAGTGCAGCACAGTGGCACAGCAGATAGCATTGTTGTCTCATGACCAGAGATTCCCCAGTTCGAAACTTGGCTGGGATGCCTTCTGTGCAGAGTCTGCATGTCCTCCCTATGGTTCTGTGTTTTTTTTTCTAGGTGCTCTGGTGATGTGAGTGTGTGTGTGATCTGGAAGAACAACTGTGGCATGGCTAGCCACCCTCGTTGTAAACCTTGCCTCTAAATGATTGTCACTGGTGAAGTGACATTCCCGAGCCGATGTACAAAAAATGGAAAAAGGGAGTTGTGGATGGATGGATCTCATTATACCTCTCAACCTCTTAGTACAAGAAATCTGGACAAAGACAAGAATAAAGGAGGACAAAGGTACAAAATCAGGGACAGATTTTAACTAATGTTCTTGCAAACTTAGAAAGTGGATATAATAACATATTTTTTGCTTTAGCATGCATTTTCTGAAGAATATGAAGTCTGAAACTCAATTCTCTTATTAATTAGTGACTTCAATCCTCAGTAATTTGCCAGAAAACCACAAATCTTATGAGGAACAGACCAAAACTTAAAAGGAAAAAATCAGGACTTTCTGAAAAAAACATGGACAGCTGAGTGGTATGCATCACATCCTTCCACTTTCTATCTTACCAAACATCATTCAAAAATTGGCAACTTTCTGTCCATGACTTGGTTCACGTTATTCAGTCATTTTTTCCTATAATTAACTATTACTATTAGTTTCCCCAGTCCTTATTTTTTTACCAGCTTAGTACTGTGCATGTTAATCTCAGCCATGTCCTGTCATTACTCCCACACTTAACTTTTAACTCCATAACATCTGGCAATTGCAATAATATAGCTGTGCCATATGCTGAATTATTTCTCTCTCTGACTCTGTCTCCATCTCTCTCACTTCCATCTCTCTCACTTCCTGTATTTACCACGAGACGCCGCATTTCTTACTGCGAGCGTGTAGTTACATGGAGTTAATTACTACATCTTACTTTTTTGTGTTTATCTGTTTTGGCCATCAGCTATTTTACAGTTAAGAATACTGCTGATGACAGGTCCTTTTTTGTTTTAAATGATATACACACTGTAACCCAACTGTCTGTGTTACATAGGAAGTCCTTATAAACCTTTGCCCATAACCTTATACTCACAGCTTGAGTATATTTTGTTACAGGGCAGCCTATTATAGGCAGGCAGGGTAATTCGCTGTTGTCTTACTAGCTGCATGTTATTCAGTGTCTTCAGAACTTTCAGTATCAAGCATTCATGTTGTTAACCACCGACTCTTGGAATGACTTACCCAGTCTATCTCCTTTCTGAAGCTGTAGTAGCATTTCTAGCTGCTGTTTAATATTCATATTTAATTCTGTTTAGTCTGATTTGTAGAAATGAGCTAAGTTCTATTTATGCATTTTAAAGCCAGCTTCAGCTGTTAGCTTGCGTGATCTATAATTGTGCACTGTAGAATCTCACGGATAGTAGTTAGTTATTTTATTTTTATGTTATCAATAAATAATGTTATTGCTTAAAGTTTTGTTTAATTTTGCACATTTCTGAATCATTCAGTCATAAACACTGCTGTTTTATAACTTTGTTGTTATCATACGTCATAATGCTACATCTCCAGTTTTTGTTTTGCTTTTGCAGCCCTGCTTTTCATTGTATACCTTATCAGTCCCTGTCTGGGTCATGGTGGTGAATTGCTGACAAGGATCCTTCCACCCATGCATTAAAATAATGATTAAATAAAAATAAACTGATTTTCAAAACATTTAAAAGTGATATCAGGAGCTTTTCTGACAGCAAAATGGGCTTTGTTAAGGCTGCAAAACTTGTGAAAGAGTAATTAGTGTGAAAGACAGTTTTGTAAACAGGAGAATTTAAATTAAACTCTGCATTATTTATGGTTTAGTGTATGCAAACACAAACAAATGTTCACTGGTAGAAAAAGCAGTTATAGAGAAGAATCAGTAAAAGCAACAGGTAGTTATTCAGGGATAGACTCAACTCTATATGGGACTTCTTTCAAGGCTTGCCTATTTTTCTTTTTTTTTGTGCTTTTCTTTGACCTGATATTTGCTGATCATCAGCCCCTTCTCAACCGATAGAGTCTCACAGTGCCAGCCATTCTTCACTTCTGCAATGGATGTTGCAGATCTGCCTTCTTCAATCAGTCATGGAAAGTGGTTTCACTGGTCTACACTGGAGAAATCAAACCTAGGCTTCCTGAGGGCCCAGAGCCTCCCATGAGTGTGACATGCATTTTCACTCCTCCCTTTCCCTTGTTGAGTTTTCTAGTGCTGGGGCCACTAACTGAACCACAGGTGCCTCGGTCACAGTTAGGGCTCTATCTCTCTGTGCCACAGGGGCCACTAACTGAACCACAGTTGCCTGAGTCACAGTTAGGGCTCTATCTCTCTGTGCCACAGGGGGCCACTAACTGAACCACAGTTGCCTAGGTCACAGTTAGGGCTCCATCTCTCTGTGCCAGAGGGGGCCACTAACTGAACCACAGTTGCCTGGGTCACAGTTAGGGCTCCATCTCTCTGTGTGTCACAGGCCCACCTTTTGGTCTATTTGGGAAAGAATGAAAGAACAGTTCTTACAAATAAGACCACCTGTTACACTACTCCTCCTGTATCCCCTTCACCAATGAAGCATGATCACAAACTTATGACCGCCTTCGTTAAACTCCCAAAACCCCTATGAATGTATATATTATAAATGTGCCAACCTTAACCTACTCTATGATGAAACATCAAAATTCACTTTTGACTGCACCACCCTGGCCATGATACAGCAGCAGGATTCATTAAGGAATTCTGTACCCTTTTAGAAAAATGCAAAGAGCTCCCAGTCTCTAGCAGAATGGAAATTCAAAAATAAACAACTGTGGTGGTCCACTATCATAAATAAATGCACAACAAAAGAAAGGAACTTCTTAAATGATATAGCAGGGTGATAACTCCTCTTCTTAAGGAAAATATCAAAAACATGAACCAAGACTCATATCTGAGGCCAAATATAATTATAAATCCGTCTTTAGCTATGTTAGAAAATTAAAAAAATAACACATATTGCTCTAACCTTATCCAAATGATGCTTCCTATTTCAACCAAATCGACACTGTCAACATCCTTGTAAGAAACTTCAGTACCAACTTTTATCTCATGACCTGAAATACTTATTCTCTAATTCTAAAGATCATTTACTGAAAGTGCTACCCAAGACCAAATATACTTCCTCTGTGGGACCTGACAAAATAGCTAATTGCTTAATTAAGTGATAAACGTGCCCCTTGCAGAGCCTCTCCTTATAGCCCTTAAGTTAAGTTTACCTACTGGTTTTGTCCCGGATGAATGGTGTGCTGCAGTTGTGATGCACCTCCATAAGGGTAGCCTTACAACCAATCCAGGTAATTACAAACCTATCAGTCTTACAAGCCTCATCTGCAAAGCCATGAAATGGTATAACCAACCTCATAAATTGTGATATCAAGAATCTTATTTGATTTCAACTCCCAAAAGTCTGGCTTTGAGAAGGTAGGTGCTGTGCAGTGAATCTGGTAAACTTCTTTGAAAGAGTTAGACAATCTAGAGATGGTGGCCATTCAGCAAACACAGCATATCTTGTCCTGGCCAAGGCCTTCCACACCATTCCCATTGCTAGCATCACACAGAAGCTAAATGCTTTAAAAATCAGCCCATATATGGTAAGATGGATGGCAAAACAGAACCTGCACAGTGCGAGTATGGGGCGCCTCTTCAGAATGTATGGATGTAACCAGTAGAATCCCTAAGGGCTTGTTGCTAGGACTTCTCTTTTTTGGATTTTACTTCTCTGATCTCCAAACTGAGGGACAAGACCTCTGGTTAACAGAGTTTGCAGAAGACTGCAAACTGGGGATTGTTGTTAAGTCACCCCCCTGATACCAATACCCTTCTGCATGAACTCTTCTAGTAAATTCTTGGTGTACTAAAATAGGCTTAGACTGAATGCTAAAAATGTAGTATCACTTTTTGTAGATAGCTCCTACCCCTCATCATACTCTATAAGCAGGAACGTGAGTTGATAATTCCCCCTCTTTTGATCACCATGTGACACCAGTTGTCAGGAAATCTTTTTACTTTAGCACAGATGATTGCAAAATGAATACCCTCAACATGTATAAAGAGCTAATCACTCAATAAACAATGTAAGCACCACTGAATGCTAGCTGACACAATCAGTGATCACTGTCCAGCTTATACTCTTAGACAGCAATACAGTTTTAACAAAAAGTGCTATATAGCCAGCTGCATAAACTTTTATCACTAACCTTTCAAAATATAGCTTGAAAAATTAAAAAAAAACAGGATTCTAGATGATGCTGTTTCTGTGTTTAATGTTACATTTCTCAAAATACTAATTGAGCTAGCCCAAGTAAGAACCAAAAGTATAAAAGCAAACCCAACACAATATCAGAAAATCAAAACAAAGTTAAATGTCACAGTCACACTTTGACATTTTTATAATTTATTAGTGCTTTCATCCACAATTAAAACTTGGACTTCATCATATAAAAATACAGTTAAAACAATGAGTTTATATACAAGTGCCCAACCATGTGATAAACATCATGCAACATCCAACCAATCTATTTTATTTCATAGTTTTGCTTCCTCATATTTAGTGCATTTGAAATACAAATGGTTCAATTTCAAACTGATGGGAAGCCTGTGTAAAGTCTAATTTGCCAAATTGCTTCTTTGTAAGTTAAAGTGTTTTCCAGCAACTACCAAAGACAAAAATATCATATTTTTTCCAAAATTAAAATATATATTTTTTAAATTGGGACATTTTGAACATTTACATAAAGCATTATTTTTATATTTTTATACTATATAGGTGTTCATAAATTAGTTTATTAAGTCATCTTTTGGCTTTGGTTATATAAAAGCTAGAACAGGTCTTGCATGTATCTACATACTCTACCCCACTAGTCCTGCAATAAAAGGACCTATCAATATTAATCTGTCTCATGATGTTAATAATTTTAATAGTTTCTACTTCATAAATTTAAAAAAGCTATTAATTCCACATTTGTGGATACAGTTAACTACATGTGGATGTGAGATTTCACTTTGGATGTTTTTATTTGAGTTACAAATAGTACAAGAACTTTTAAGTTTGTTTGCTTAAAGGTATAGATAGCTAGGTAACATGACATCCCCATGATCATTTACCTAGTATGTTCCTACAAGTTTACAAATGAACCATGGACTACAATTTTGGATTTAAACTCAATGAAGATTTAGGATTTTTGCTTGGAAATGTTTACATAGATTTTTTTATACCCCAAGTAAACTCCAGATAATTTTTCCTCAGGTAGACAGCTAATCTTGAGGTGTGATGGGGAAGAAAGAGATAATTGGGAACATATTTTCTGGGAGGGCAGTGAGTTCACAAACTTTAAAGATTCTGTGTAGGATGTACTGTTGGAGATGCTGAGTGGGCTGATTGGTGTGACAAGGAAGATGATTTTTCTGAGCTATGATACATAATTGGAATTGCCTAGATGTGGTAAGACAATGCTGCGCCTAATTATGGTGGCTGCCAAAAAAAAAATTACTAGAAAATGGAAATCAAAATCTAAACCAACTATACTAGAAGAAGTAAATATAGTAACAGAGATAAAACAATTGGAACTGAGATTGTTAAAATGAATAGGAGCAAGCTACATAGGAAAAATGGGAACTGTGGGAACAATACATACAGGGGAGGAATAAGGTTTAAAAAAAGGCAGGACTTAAATAAGCTATGTAATGTTTGACTGAGAATGGTTGGATAGATTATAAGTGATGTATAATGTTTGCATCTGGCAGTGTGTCAGTATGGTTTGTGATGTAAAATGCTTGAACTAGGATTTTGTTGGTGTGGTTTGTTTTCATTTATATAAATGTATGATTGCCTATGTCGTAAGTACTGGTTTAATAAAAATGTTTCGTGTTTTAAAAAAAAGGGCAGGACTTGAATAATGTATGTAATGTTGCTTAGGTTATATGATATATAGCAATATAATGTGAAGTATAATGTTTGCAAATGTGAATTTGTTAATATTAAGTTTGATTAGTTCTATATAAATGTAAATTTGCCTATGTCACAAGTGATAATTCAATAAAGGTGTTTAAGAAAAAACACTATGGCTGACAATGGAAGCCAAGAAATGTATGATACAATGAGACAAAGCCTGGAAATCTGGGCTAATAACAAAACCCAGAATAACTTACGAAACTATAGACACCTCCATAATATGGCTAGCCATCAAATTAGCACAGATAAAAAAGCTTACTACACAAATCTTCAGCACAGATATCAAAGTAGTTCTAAAGCATTCTGGACCTCAAAAAGCAGGCTTATTCACTCGAAACACAACACCATACCATCTATAACCACAGGTTATAGCAACAGTATTGCCACACAATTCAACACACATTTTATACAAACAGTTCTTTCTTTCTTTACTCAAAGATAACTCCTCATTACCTATATTTATCCGTACAACATAAGCCAAGCACTCAAATATCTTAAATTTTAAACCTGTATCAATCTCCACTCAAAAACATCTTTTCTAGCTAAAATAATCACCCTAGCCATTGACAACATATTTGTTGAATGTATTAAAATCAGTACAAATGCAGCCCCCCTACTCAGTCTCTATCCAAATCACCTACTCTATCACAGGAAATCACATCCCACTCTGTAGAAAAAAAATATTTCATCATACCCCTACATAAAGGAGGATACCCTATGGATTTCTTCAGCTACAGGCTCATAGTTATATTATCTCTTCTACCAAAAGTCTTATATAAGGGCATTCACTCTCAGCTCCTCAAATCTCACATATAACAATCTCCTCGCCAAGACTCAATATTATTTCTGCCCACATCACAGCACAACAGCAGCCTTCCTTAACTTGATACTATTAACATAAACAGGTAATCTAGTATCAGAATTTTTTTCAAGGTATCCATTGGATTCAACTCTGTTTTCTACTAGAAACTACTCACACAGTTGTCCACTCTTGACCTCACTCATGCCTGTCTCCCCTGGTCCCATAGCTATTTATCAAGCAGACAACAAGATCTCTCTCCTTTCCTCTCTGAATCTGTAGAAGTCCCTCAAGGATCTATTTTTTACCTTCTACTTTTTAACAACTTTAGAAATAATCTCCATACCACAATTAAACAGGTAAGCATAGTACAGTATGAAGATGACTCTACACTTAACTGTTCAGTTCCAACACTCTCAAAACTACAAAAATTATGCAGGGGTTCTTTTCATTCATCAAATTATAGCTCTCAACTGCTATTTTACTTCTAAATACAAAGACGACCAAATCAATACTTTTCCTACCAAAACACCTATAAAGTCTAAGCCAAATTTAATCCCATACTAAGTAACAGAAGTAGCAGATAATGAAAACCTTAAATTCGTCCAACATCTCTTGTAAGGCAACAAGAAAATCCTCAAGAAACTTGGGAATCTCTTTCAAATAAAATCGTATCTCACAGATGCAGATAGAAAAAGCATTGCCAGTGTGTACGTCCTCCTCTCACTCCTTTATGCATCATCATTTCTTACTAACCTGCATTCAAACTAAAGATAAAAACTGACATATGATGTAATAAGATAATTAATTGTGCTGCCAACCTTCTCAACTAAACACATCACTCTTTAGCCGTAAAGCAACTAAAATGTATGAAACTACCACAATAAGTGTTTGACACACTACATCTTAAACCCCATAACCCTATACATAAACCCAAAATTGTCCAGCTTTATAGAATACCCTACAACATTATTCACCAACTTGGGATCCATGCACAAGCAAAAAAAAATATATTAATTGCTGCCAAATCAAACAATGCTGCAGGAGTCTCACTTTACTCTAAATATGTCTTAAGGCTTTAGAATGCCCTTCCACTCAGCTAACTAGATAAACAAACTTGACATCTTTAAAGCCAAACTTAATAACTAAACACCACCTAGCTATGTACATGTCCAATACCAGAATAATTTGTCATACACACTGTAAAATAACCAACACTTATAGTATGTCAAATAATAGCCTGGCATCTCTATCTCCCCTTTTTTCCTTGCTCTCTTTCAAAATATTTCCTTTCTTTCCTAAACCTCTATAATCTTACAATTCTTCTTTTCTTTCAAATTTTATATATATATATATATATATATATATATATATATTAAGCTAGTCTACTTAATTGTATATATACTATTTACTATATTTAAATATATCTTATTTTTTCAGTTGTTAGCTGCCTAATATGTATTGAATGTATATGTTTATGTATGTAACAAATTTTATTGAATTTGAATGGTGTGCTCAGTCTGGCCTATCCCAGTTTAACTAACTAACTAACTAACTTGTATTCCCATTGATCAAACCAATTATTGAGCACTATGCCCCCCTTCAAGATGCATCTCACTAAACATATCAAACAAGCAGAAAGACTCCAAAGGTTACTAGCTAAAAAGATCACAAGCCCAAAGTTTCATAGCTATTAAGATAGGCTATAAGGTCAATCCTTTATTCAGCGTATTATATACTTTTGTGGGTTGGGGTTGCTATAATGGTTAAGGTATTTACCAAACAGAAGGTACTGAGTTTGATTTTTACCTTTGAGGGAAACTAGCTAGGCATAAAATGGCCCACAAGCATAGCTAGCTTAGTACTTACCTATGGACGTCTGTCTTACTTACCTCTCCATTAGAGACCTGGTTGTCCCGGACCTCTCTGTAGCTGTACTAGTCCAATGGCTCCACCAGTACTAGAACCAATGACCTAAATTTTCACCAGCAATAAATAAAACATGGAGCAGGGATATATTTATTATCAGCTTCTGAAAAAAACTTCCCCTGTATTGTAAGCAACGTGAATCACTATTTTCTTTTAAATATAACCTGAGTGAGTATCAACAAACGTACTCAGAGATTGACTGGTATGGCCCTCCTGAAGGAAGGTGGCATGACCTGAGTATGTGGTCATAAGACTCAATGGCCTTGGAATGTCTGTGAAATCTATGGAAATCTAAAAGCAGCACAGAGTCATACATCTGTAATTGCTGCATATATGCATCACAGTGATACAGAAACAATTATTCCAGTTTGGGACCCCTTTTGTTCATAGTTTGAATTTTGCTATAACTTTAAAAAGTCATATGCTGATGACATTCAGGTTTACTTTTTCTTTTCACAGGTTATGCTCTTTGGATGGAAATAAGATTCACGAAAACAGCTGAGACCTGAGAAAAGGTAAAGAAAACCTGAATGTCATCAGCATATGCCCTTTTAAAGTTATAGCTCCCCATAATGACCTCCTTCAGTGGCAAAATATAAATTATAAACAACATCTGAGAAAAGGTAAAGAAAACCTAGATTTCATCAGCATATGACTTTTTAAAGTTATAGCTCCCCATAATGACCTCCTTCAGTGGCAAAATATAAATTATAAACAACATCTGAGAAAAGGTAAAGAAAACCTAGATTTCATCAGCATATGCCTTTTTAAAGTTATAGCTCCCCATAATGACCTCATTCAGTGGCAAAATATAAATTATAAACAACATCTGAGAAAAGGTAAAGAGAACATAGATTTCATTAGCATATGCCTTTTTAAAATTATAGATCCCCATAATGACTACCCTCATTGGCAAAATATAAACTATGAACAAAAGAGGGCAGTGGTCAATCTGCCTTCAAGATGCAGTCTAAGATCATGAAAATTAGAGCGAAATTTAAATGCAGTACCTTTGTAAGTTATTAAACATGAAAGTAATAGAAGATGTGATGGATGAACAGTGTGACATGACTAAATTAAAACAGAAGTTCCACATTCACTGCTTAGAGGACTTCTGGAACTGATTCTGCACTAAGCTCAACCCATAAAAAACGGAGGCTGTGATTATTTCTAGCTACACAAGTCCAATACACAGGCAAACTCTTTCACTTTGGAGTCAGGTAAAAGAACAACAAATAAACTGACTTATTTTCCACAATCTTTCTCATCTTCTTGCTTTATTTTTATAGCTTTTAGTGCTTCAGAACAATATGCAACCAAAGAAAAAAAGAAAGGATCTGTAGCAACTGTTTTTTTTTTTGTTTTTTTTTTTTACTTTTCTTAAACTTTTATGATTTTATTTTTTTTATATTTTCTCACATTTTTAACTTTGGATTTTCTGCCTTTTAATACTTTTTACATAAAATAATTAGGTTTAGATATTTTAATAGTTTAAACACATAAGCAGCTGGCTAACTGCTTCTTTAAACTGCATAATTTGTAGGGGTATTCAAGGAGGTGGCATTTTAACAGTTATGTGTAGCATGTGTGCATTTGTTGTGGCACATTCTATGTGCTAATGCCCAAAATTGTTAGCCAGTATACATCTCCGGCCTGCTTCCAACTCTGTATTGCTGGAGGGTAGGACACATCACACATGCTAATTTTTGCTTATGTCCCAAGTCCACTGAGCCACACAAGCTTCCTAAACAAAGGTTACACCCTGTACCAGAACCCAATACCATCTGTACTCCAGCCCTACACTTAACACCTACTGCCGTAGTTTGAAGAAAAACTCCATTGAACAGCTATTCCACAAACAGTAATCCATTAATGTTGCTTTCATCAAAGTGTGAAAGGTAATAGTTGACCAACAACAAGGATGTAACACACTGTATAAGGTAAACTAAAAAAAAAAAAAAACTACTGTAGTGTGAACTAGGAGTTTTTGGTATATATATATAGTTAGGGGGGATGGGGGGCACAGCCCCCCCTTCATGGGTTACGTCCTTGTTGTTGGCCAACTATTAACTTTCAATGATTTTTTACAATAACTTCATTCTTCGATGAAAGTGATGTTCGGGGATTACTGTTTGTTGAATAGCCGTTCGATGAAGTTTTTCTTCGATGTGTGAACATTGACACAGATGGATGAGATTCCACATTGTATAGATTCATAACATACAGCAGTGCAGATGGTAAAATGGTGGATAAGATATAATATCTGTGGTTTATATACAGCTTTCTACTGCTGTTGACCAGCAATAAAAGATGTGTAGTGTCGAAAGTGAAGTGGAAATGCAATATGCTTTGTCCACAAGGACTGAAGAGGGTTTGGGAAATGTTACTGGTAGACAGATATGGGCATCAGTAAGGAGTAGGTTGGTATTATGTGGTAGTGGCAAGTTGTCAGGTGACTTATAGACTATAAAAACTGCACACTGTGTTTTTTACAGGATAAAAAGTAAAACATCTTTTTTCTGTCTCTCGCTACATACATTTGTCAGTATCTGTCTATGTTAAACATTAGTTCTGTCTTACAGATCAATATTAAGGAAAACAATTAAGCTCAAACTGTGAGGTTCTCTTATTTTGCCTTTTAGATAGAATACCAAAAATATGACTTATCTTTTGTAAGCCATTAAGCCATGCTCAATCCTATATAAAGTCTAAGAAATGCAAAATTTGGCTTGATAATGCAAGGGAATTCAAAACATTTCAGTTGGTACAATATAAAAAAATACTGGAAACAGCAGAGGCGAATTTCAGAATACAAGTTCAATAGTCTAGCTAGGGTAGGGCAAGATGGGCAACTGCCCTAGGTGCGAAGTATTGGGAAGGGCACGATTAGTCGATCTGGATCTCCCTCTAATGCAATACTGACTTTTAAAAGTCTAAACTGTAGTAACTGCTTACTATATTGTAGGAAACGGTTTGCTACAGTTTAAAAGTAAAAAAACCTGAGAGCTGTAGCACTCCATGCAGGCAGGGTATAAACTGTAGCAACTGTTTGTTACATCTGTAGCAGGCAGTTTGCTACTGTTTAAAACAAGAATTTTTTAACTAAAGTAGAAGTGCCACAGCTCTGTGTGCAGGCAGGTAAACTGTAGCAACTGCTTGCTATATTTGTAGCAAGTAGTTTGCTGCAGCTTAAAAGAAAAATAAAACATTTTTTTAAATATATAAAACATGAGGAAGGAGTTTCGGGGGCAGGGCACAGAAATGGGGCCTAAATGACTGGTGCAGAAGAAGGCATGCCAGTAGAACAAATGGCCTTTTTTTTTTTTTAAATGTTGGGTTATGTGTGGATCTGATTATAGTAAGCCAATTGCTACACTGGGCGATCAGCTTATTATAGTGAAGCACTTTTTTTATCTTTTTTTTATTAAAGTTTTTTTTTTTTTTTTTGTTCTTCAGTGGAAAAGCTATTGGATACATAATCTAAATGCAATAAGTTGATGGCTACAATGCAGTGATTAATTACAATCAAGTACTTTTTTTGCTCTTCACTTTAGGAGATAATGGTCTAGGACTATGAATTGTAAAAGAGCTGTGAACAAATTCAAGAAAGGATATGCATAAGATCACTCTAATAAGAAGGGTCAGGATAAACTGATCTATAAGTACAACTTGCAGCTAAGTCAGTTTAAAAATAATCACAGCATACTGGGGGGGGGGGGGGTCACGTGGCCCTTACCTGCTATTAAAATTTGGGTAACTGCAAAAGCCAAAGAATGCTAAAGATGCTGATGTAAGCAGATCAAGTGGCCTGCTGAGTTCTGATTATTTGGGACAAACTCCTTTGCAGTACATTATACCCACTTGCATAGAGTTCTAAGTCCTTGGAATGCCCTGTACTTAACAGCTGAATCAAATAACAAAAAAAAAAAAGTAAATACAAAAGAACATTATATAGTTCCAGCAACATGCTGTATATGTAAAATACCATTTTTTGTTGTATTAGTTACTGTACACATTTTTGTTTTAGACCAATAATCATTCTGTCATTCTGCATTCCTTTTTCAGGCTTTATTGCATATCCTCGCTTGACAAGTTAGACTGTATCTCATCAACATAATTTTACATGCACGTCTCATTTAATGAGGTACACATGCTGTCACATGTGGAGGAAGGATGACTGTAAAAGAGAAATGTAAAAATATTAACTGGCAACCCTGAGGATGAATAGTGAAGACACCACCTCACTCTAGGTCTCACCATAGAAAACAGACAATGGAAAACTTTATGGGCTGTTTCGGTAAGATGAGGATACAGGGACTAAAGTTCTGGGACAGAGAGGAATGCTAATCTTGTTAGAATTAAATAAACAGTTATTTAGCTGCACTTTCTGATTAGCATACAAGGTAAGATGACGGTGGGCCATCAGATTAAAAAAAAAACACCAGACAGCTGCAATAAAACTCTATAGTCCCTCGTTCAGTGGTGACTTGGGAGCACACACAAGAAAAGTGTTACTCAGGGTTGCATGCTTTGCAAATGGGAACTTAAGAGATTCAAATCCTGGTCTTTAGGTCTTACCCATAGCACATTAACCATGTATTGCTATAAACAGTGTTCTTTTATATGTGTGTGTGTGTGTGTGTGTGTGTGTGTGTGTGTGTGTGTGTGTGTGTGTGTGTGTGTGTGTGTGTGTGCATTTATACTGTTTTATATGACATATCACCTAAGGTGTAGCTTATTTCATGAAAGTTGTATCCCAGTCAGAATGGAAATAGAAATCTGACTTCTGCTATCACTGTCATAAACTTTGGTCCCATCCAAGTACCTGTACCCTGAAAAGGTTGCATATCAAGGTAGCACTGTTCCACAAATGAGGGAGTACAGCAAATGGTTTTGTCCTTATGCAAAAACAAACAGCATCCTTTTAGTAAGATGGATCTGTTGCCTTACAAATAAAGATATGTTTGCTACTACTGAATACCTTGTGTTATATTTTAAGGGCACCATCATATGTCACTGTTCCTTGTACAGAACTTACATAAATTTAGGATGGGGACATGCTGCCTACCCCAACTCTGATCCATTTCATTCAGTCATCTACTTTCCCACATGTTCTTGTGCTTTACACAAGTATGATCTGTACATTGCTACCAAAGCTTGTTATGGGTAGGTCTTCGGTGCTCGCTTATTTTAATTTTTTTATTACAGCTATTCTGATACAGTTCAGTACTATATACTGTATTTTATGTTTTGATGTGTTATTTCCTATCATGTATTTTAAACAAATTAATCAAGTAATCATTTCAAGGTCATGTCTGAAATGCAGGCATTCTGTGTAGCAACCCTAACCTAGTCAGTGAAAATAAGCAATTAACCGAGCCTATAAAATCAGTAAATTAAGTTAAAAGACATGAGAAAGAAAAAAAAGAGAGTTCACTGTTAACATAACACTGTAGGGTAAAATCAAGAACTACATGTACCAGAATGCCAAATGTTTATAATCCTTCTAATATCTCTAAGTACACAGCTGTTTGCAAGAGATTAGAGACTGAAGGCCTGACAACCATCACGCAATGCCTGTGAAAAGACAAGGTGAGATTATTTTTGCAACAATTAATTTTATTTGTTTTTCTGTCCACATGGATGACTTTAGCAAAATGTAAAACTCCAGCTTAGGAGTGGGAAAATTAACAGTAGACTTCCAATTCAATATACAGTTCTGCTAGTTTGAGATATTTGGTACATATTTTTGAGTGTGCCATGATAAACCCCCTTTAAAATGAGAAGTGAAATAAGTCTGAGTAATGGTAGAGATTTACTGAAAACTGCAATCAACTTGCTTTTTTCTGGAGAGTGATGTAATGCTTATGAAGTAACAAAGTGGAGTGGGAGACTGGTCTCATTGCATTCATCTGCTTTGTAACATTTCGTACACTACATTCTCAGCAAACATTAACAAAGCTGTACTTCACTGGCTTAAGTCAGGTTAGCAAAAATGTAACAGCTTAAAAAAACAAGGTACAGGTTTAACTTGCTACCTTTTCAACCAACCATTTTGTGGAGGTATGTGTATATAGTTTTGGTTGCAATAATTAGACAGTTTGTTTAGCAAGAGATGGGGTAACATGGAATCAGTCTGAAGCAGAAGAGAAAGGTAGCTTGGCTCACCCAGTGTGTCTGAATTTTTACTGATCATAGTCTTTACTCAAGTTTATTTAATTTATGTTCTGTTAGTCTTTATTTAGCACTCCATTAAAAAATGCTGGCCCATTTTATCAGAATTCATGGTCTGCAACACTGAATTAATCTGTACCTAATTTCTACCTCTACCCCCTTTGTACTTGTATACTAGCATGATTACAAAACATTTCTGTAGTATATTTAGAAACATGCAGTTTGATACCTTGTTTCTAGTTTCTAATGTCACTGGCCTGTGAACAGCATGTACTTATACAACTACCAAGTGCTAATAGTGTGTGTGTGTGTGTGTGTGTGTGTGTGTGTGTGTGTGTGTGTGTGTGTGTGTGTGTGTGTGTGTGTGTGTGTGTGTGTGTGTGTGTGTGTGTGTGTGTGTGTGTGTATTAATGCCTCTACTATATTGCTATATAGTGTAATGATTACCCCACAACCAGTTGCGTACAACTTTTAAACTTATTTGAGTTTTGTGGTTTCAGTCCAAAAAGTGTCTGGTTCAAAGTTTGCCTCATCACTAGAACCTTTAAAATTCCGTGTGTCTAAGGACGGCGGTTTCACGTCTGGGTTCCTGCAAGCATGTGTTTTGATCCCATACTTTTTTCCCCATTTATTAATAATATCACATACATACTCTTGAATCTTGAATCCAGATGCACTCTAGAGATCATCCATACTCCTGAATTCTGAATCCAGATGCACTCTAGACATCAGCCATACTCTTGAATCTTGAATCCAGATGCACTCTAGACATCAGTGTCCTTATTCCTTGACTAGAACATTCCCTTCCTACTAGTACCCTTTACCCAAAGCAGAACACTAATAAAGTTCAAAGTTTCAGTTACCTATCACCCAGGTCAGAACAACACTATTAGATACTACAGAGAACCAAATGGTTACAAGCAACAGACTGGTCCACCCAATTACTCTCAAACTTCAAGTTAATGTATGTAAAATAATGCCCCTCACTTAAAAAGATTGACGGCATGAAGTCATCCCCATACTTCCTTCATTCTCAGGAAGACAGCACTCTCAGTCTTCAGAGACCCGACTTCAGCCATACGAAAAGTGAGAAAAGCTTTGCTATAATTATCTCAGCTAACTGGAAAAATAGATAATATCTACAAGCATCTCTTTTGACTAGTAGTGGTGGACAGGACTAATATCAAATCTGTGGGGTGGAAGGGTACAGGGTTTGAGCCACTTTTAGTGCCTGTGGGACACACTATATGGAGTATCCCTGGTGCCTTGTGTTTCCCTGACCCATGTCCTAATAGCCTTTAAGGCAGACACACACACACACACACACACACACACACACACACACACACACACACACACGTGCATGTGTACACCTACCCTACCTATCTGCTTCTACTGCAACCTTCCAAGCAGACAGACACACACCCACATACACACTAGCACACATGTGTACACACACACGCGCACACACACACACACATACACACACACACACACACACACACACACACACACACACACACACACACACACGTCCACGTGTAGAGCTACCCTACCTATCCACTTCTACTGCAACCTTCCAGGCAGGCACACACACACACATACTCATACGCACACATGCACACACACACACACACACACACACACACACACACACACACACACACACACACACACACACACACACACACACACACACACACAACTACACTATCAGTCCACTAAGCTCCCCAACACTTCCTTCTACCAAAATGGGTGAACACAAGCTTTTGGGTGTGTTTATTAACACAAGCAGCTATATTACTTTATGCAGCATTTCCTGGGGGAGAGAACATGGATAATTAGCATATGCCCCAACCTCAAAATGCCTCATTAAAATTTAGTGTGGCTACAGAGACAGTCCACTGTGGTGTTGCACATCTTCATGTTAATGCAAAGTGGGACGACTGTCTCTGAACTGGAAGTGGTAACCGTGAGGTGTGTCCTATGCAGCTCCAGAGAATACTGCACTTCCTTTTGCAGTCTGCATATTATCAGAAATGAAATATGCTCATGTAGCCTTATGCTGTGCAGCTCACTGACTGACACCACTAACTTGACATCACTGCTGCATCACTTTACTGGGGGACAATGGGCCTCACAGCAGCTCAGTGAAGCATAACTAACTGGCTAACTGGCTAAATAATTATTCATGAAAGGTCGGTTTAGAGCCTTATTTTCGAATAAAGTCCTGCAGGTAAGATTTAGGTGAGCAACTTGGCACAAACTAATGATATGAAATTTACTATTCTTTCTGAACTCAGCCTTAGAATTATAATTCACTTAATATACATAACCTTTTGCTCACTTTCTAGGTCTACAAAAATATCAATGCTATAGACTCACTGAAATAAATTAATATTATTATTACTCATTAATCATTTTGGTTTGTACATTTCAAATGTAAAATTAGATATATTTCTATACAGATTTCTATCTGTCTCAACATGTTTATTCATTTATTTAAATGTAAATAAATTAATAAACATCTCTCTTTTCATTCAATATTGTTTTGTATTCCTTGTCTAACAGATTATATACAGTTGATGTTACATAAATATACAGCTGTGTTTGTACATGTGACAGCCATAGTTATGTATGTTATAACCCCTCTGCAGCATGCTCCTCACACCAGCGCAGTTGACTCATTTAATAAAGTGTAGTTAAATTAAAAGCAGCCTGCACCACCTACACCAACAATTCACATGACTGTGAACTTCTGGAGGGGTGAGAAGAATTGTGCATAGATAATGATGGCTACCCAACCATAAAGGGGATTAGATACTGCTAAGCAGTACAGGTCACTCCTCAAGGGATGCTGGAGGAAGTATTATGCACGTAAAGCTTAGTGCTTATAGGAAGGCACCGGTACCACTAACATTTCTCCAGCAGGCATATTAATAATTAATAGTAAAGTTTTTTATACATTTGAGAGGGCAGTTTCATTGTTTGTTTTTTTACTGTGTGAAGTATTAGCAATGAGCAATGGTATGAAATCTGGAGTGGGCATGTAACACATGTAGATAAGAAACCTGGCAGGGGATTAGAGATCTTAAAAGCAAAGGAGAGGAGTGAAATGATCTCTGTGAGGGCAGAAGGGCAGAAGACAGTAAAAGAGTAAGCACAAAAAAATAATATGAACAACATTGAGAACCACAGCCACATATCCTTCCCACTGGCAAGCCTTACTCCTGTGTTCCAGTTGTAACAGAACTTGCTAAGTTACCAGATGCTTGTATGCTAGTGTATGACTCTGTGAGACTCCCAGCATGCAAATGGGCAGTTATTGGCACAATGACAAATTTACTAGCCATGGTGGTAGACAAAAGGGCTTGAAGTTTGCCTAATAACCCCTTCCTGTGACAAGTTTCTCCATTTTCATTTCTTACCTTACCTCCCACCAGTACTTTCCTCTTGACTATTGTAACCTAGTCACTCTTTCAAAGCTCTCAGTCTCTTATGCCCAGAGTCAGGTGCAAAATCAAAAATAATGAGGGACAAAAGTCCTAAATCAGGGTCACATTTTATATATTAGTACTACTGCTCAAAAATCTGATAGAATAAGAAAATCTGAATTAACATGCTGTTTCTGAAAAAAAAGTCAGCTGTACCTTTAATAACTGCCATGTTTGCTGACTCTAATCCACAACTTTTTTGCAAAGAAACAATTCTGAGAGGGTGTGACGATGTGAGGTTTTGCCAGCCATGCTAGGAGAAGTAGGGCAGTGGATGTGTAACATAAGCCAGCCTGTTATTTGTACATCAAACTGATTTGTACAGATGCTTGTGTTTAAAATGTATTTGTAATGTTGCTCGTGTTAAAAATATATCAACAGTGTGCCCTGCTGGACAGACAAGAAATATATATGCATTATTATAATTGTTTAAATGTGTATGTTTTAACAGAGGATACTGGATGAAAAGAGGTTAATCTCAAACTTCAAAAATAGTAAGAAATTAAATTACTGAGCCTAGACCATAAAAATGTTATCTCACAGTTTTGAATAAAGCCAGAGAAGCAATGTCTGTGAGAAGCATGGTTTATTAGCTGCTGTAGGAAGAGTAGAGGTGTTTTATGGTTTTATGACTTCTATGAGCTGCAGCAGATTTTAGCAAGGCTCTAACTGTGTGTATTATTGACATACAGGTGCTAAGTCCTGGCGGTTTCTAGCAATGGAGGTTGCATGGGAACCAGAAGTCAGATGATCAGATGTATGTGATGTCATTCTGTAATCTAGGGCAAAAATAATGTTTTAATACTGTCTGGGACTGAAGTCTCATGGCAGTCTGTTTTTGAAACCTGACAGTAGGATAACTCGCCTATTTCACCTTGCCTTGCTGTAGTAAGTAACTTAACTAGGGAATATTATTCTTTAGATTAGTCAGGGAAATATAGTGAAATAAAACTATGAAACTGACTCTAATAAAGAACGTTCCTGGATGTTTAAATTGATGTACTGGTGCCATCATTATATCACCTGAATTCGCTGGATATTTAATGCTTGTTGGATATTTAACGTTTGTTATACACTTAAGCTCAAGCGTTCCTGCATGAGACTGGTTTGCTGAAATATAGTGAAATCATTTAAGAGCTGTTTTTCTGTATCTGTGTGAATCTGTCTGTGTTATTTTAATATTTCCTGTGACTGAAACTCTGGTGTTTATTATAAATAAATATTTAGTATTTCCATGTTCTTGTATTATTAATTATTAAATATATTTAAACTGTTCATTGTGGCTGGTCTTTTAGAGAATATTTTAATCTCTGAGAGTACATATATATATATATTTGGTCACAGCTCTGGCCACTCATGAAAGCCTTACTGCATTGGCCTATCATTTGTATTAATATTAATTTTACTCTGTATAATTGGATACTCTTTAAGAGCCTTAGCGTAGCTGGCTTTGGAGTGTCTGGTGGCAGAAACTACCTTATAGTCTGAGTGTGTGAGTGTGTGTGTGTGTGTGTGTGTGTGTGTGTGTGTGTGTGTGTGTGTGTGTGTGTGTGTGTGTGAAACTTAAAATCTCAAAGAGTGTGTGTGTGTCAGCTGCTGGGAGCAGGGACACAAAGCATTGGTTTCACACAGAGGGTGCTGAAGGACTTGGCTTGGACACTTGGCTGAGGACTCAACCCCTACAGCTGTGCTAGTGGTGAGCCTTATTGGGGTCCTGGAGGGAGATAGATATAAAGAAATCCAGACCAAGGGCTGCCTGTGCTCCCTGTGTCCTCTTAAGAGAAATTGTGCTTGATGCAGAGAGCTGCATTTGGAAATACTGTCTGTATGTATTTTTATCCTAGTGAACATTCCCCACAGGTGCCAGTGGTGAGGATTCAGGCTCCTTGATTACTGACCCAGAGGAGGGACATCACAGAGGGTCAGAGCAATATTTTGAAAATCAGGGACAAGGTTGGCAATCAAAGACTCTTGAGAGGCATAGATTCTTTTCAGTGGCCCTCACTCTCACAAGTAGTTGCTAATAACCCAAAAGATGTTTGCTGCACTCCAGAATCCTCACTATGTTAGCTAGACAGGTTGCTTTTCCTTTGGCAAAATTCCACCACTAAATGAAGGATGTTCCTCATATTGATCACTGCTGCAGTAACCTTAACTATATGGGTTATATCCTGCTAAGGATATAACACCTGGCCTGCTTCCAAAGCTTCAGGGCACTGTCCATGCACCCAAAGTATCAAGTAGCACGAGCTGAACTGACTAAAAGACAAGTCTGGGCACAAAGTCCTTCAGAGATTTACTGCTGTTAAAGTGTTTGCTCCTCTGAAGCTTTTGAGGATCGACAGCCAGCTTGTGCTTTCCTTAGCTGGGCAGATAACTTCCCTTTGGGGAAAACATTCCATTTTCTTATTTTTTTACTCGTGTTTTATTACTTTCCTCTTCAGGAAAGTTATTTTAATGCTAGGATTGTTGTTTTTCAATAGATTGTTTTGAGACTGTAACATACTTTTAAATGGATAACATGTTGATTCTGTCAGTTTAAAAATTGTGTTATCTGACTGATAAACTATTTTCTGTAGAGAAATGGTATTTATTTTAAGGTTGTGGGGCTGCTATAGTGTTTGAAAGTGCTTTTTACTGTTTTTTCTGTCAAAAAACTGTAACATTTGCTGACTAGTAGTTTTACTGGTATTGTTGCTTGTTTTCCCCAGGATAGAAATACCATTTTTTGGTTTAACCATGGAATAGATTGTCACTCCCATAGTCACTCCTTTTTCCAACCACAAAAAGAAAAAAATTAAGCAAACAGACTTTACCACCACAGCAGGCTAGCAGTTTGTCTCAGCCACATGTGGGTGACTGTTGTGACAATTTGTTACACCTCAGAACACTCATCTTTTAACCCAGATCCCTCTGGTTTACCACCTAATGCCACCATGGATGAGGGGTTAGCCACGTCCTCTGTAGCTGTTGGGTCACCTCAGTGGGCAAGCAGGAAGCACACTTGTTGGTCCTGGGAGAAGGAACAGAGAAGGTATCCCTGTTGTGTCAGAATGCTGTGCCCATCCCTGGGGAAGCAGAAGCTGCCATTAATAACACAGTTGGCCTCATTTTTCCTGTCAAAAAGAAACAGAAAACCAAGCATGTATCTACTTGTCTTCAGATTTCTTTGGATAGGAGTAGTTTACCAAAACTGGCTTAAGGTTTTATTCAGGCTATTTATCCTTCGCTTAGAATAGTTTTCAGTAAAAGAAAGGAATGCTTCATTTCCTGAAGAGATTCAAGATTCTGAATCTGAACAGCAAGGTGCAGGGATGGGGTCAGGGTTTTGTCCTCAGATTTCTGATTCAGGCTCAGAGGAGATCTATCTTTCTGATTCTGTTTCTGTTGGGGGTTCTCTTTCTCTGAAACTATTGCTAGAATGTCCCATTTTTTCAGTGGGAGAACACTGAGGTTTCTCAGTCCCTCAAAAAATACTACAAGTTATTACAGAAAGATGTTCCAGAACTTACACCCATTCCACCTGCTCTGTCTGCTTTAAAGGATATGAGTCTTACTGCCTGCAATTTTCCCGATAGTCAGCCAGTTGTCCCTAAAAAGGTAGAGGATGTATAAAGTTCCTCAGTCTTCTAACTTTGTATATGCTATCCCCAAGCCTGACCCAGCAGCTGTAGCCTTAATTGACTCCTCTGCTGCAAAGCACTTTCCAATCCTACTATTTCTAAGAAGGATGGGGAAATTATTGATAGTTATGGGAAAAAGTTTATAGTTCTGCAAATTTGAATTTCAGAATTTTAAATTGTTAGGTTCATATGTTAAAGACGAAGCATGGAGAAGACCTCAGTTTATAAATTTATTGAATCCACAATAAAACAGATACGGACCAAGTTAAAAGCACACACAAAACACCATGAACGCCTTAAGCATCCAACCTTGTGTTTTCATCTTTTTTGCATAGACTTCATCAGATGACCAGAATACTCAAGGAAATCCAGTATTTATGTAAATATTAGGCAAATAAGGGAAGAAATAAATGGAAGAAATAGTAAATTCAAACCCATACAAAAATGTAAGGATTATAATAATGAGTTTAAAAATAATAAAGGAAATAACGGGGATGAATTTCAACAGGCTTTAATATTAGAATATAATGTTTTAAACAATAATGTTAAAAAATTTTTTTAAGGGAATGGGAGAAATTTGTTTCCCTTTCAGACATAGAGAATCTTTCTAACATTCCACAAAAGGTGATTTATAAGAATCCGCAATGTATCAGAACTATTTTGGAAAACAAACATAAAGGTAGTCACAATAGAAGTAAGGTAGGTACATATAAATGTGGCCATTGTACTCAATATAGATACATTTTGAGCACAGAGAAGTACTACCTGGAATGTAGAAATAAATGGATTAATAGTTCTGACCATTACAATTGTGAAACCAGGGGAATAATTTATTTGGCTATCTGTAAAACATGTGGGTCCTTCTATGTTGAAAAGACGGAGAGGATGTTAAAAAGAAGGATCTATGAATATACTTATGAAATATCAGTGGGGAAGGAAACTAATGCCCTTTTCAAACACACTAAGGCATGTTCTGAATACAAATTTGGGTTTATGGTATTAGAACAAATTAAAAATGACATTGGGAAGACAAGATTGAATTTAGAGAGTTATGGTGGCAAGTAACCCTGGAAGCTGGTAACCCCCCCTGGCTTGAATGATTATATTTCTATTTTACCATTATTAAAATTAAGGTCTGCCAAACTTTGAAGGAACATGAAGTGCAACACTAATAATAGCCACCAGATGGCATAGGTTTCCCACTGTTATATGGATTCTCTGCATTTTACAAGCACCTTATAAGCATCTTATAATTAAGTTTAAACATTATTTATTAGGTTTTTGATATATTTACTATTTTATCATTTTATTAGACAATTTTAAGTGAATCAATAAATATATTAATGTTATTTTTATATTTGTTTAAGTGGCAACAAGCAAGGAATTTTAATGGTTAACATTTTAAATGACTAAATACGTTTTAAGCTGTGGAATCATTACCATTTTTAAAAGTGACAATTAACTCCCCATAGGCTATTCATTTAATTGCTTTTACATAAATACTGGATTTCCTTGAGTATTCTGGTCATCTGATGAAGTCTATGCAAAAAAGACGAAAACGCAAGGTTGGATGTTTAAGGCGTTCATGGTGTTTTGTGTGTGCTTTTAACTTGGTCCGTATCCGTTTTATTGTGGATTCAATAAATTTATAAACTGCAGTCTTCTCCACGCTTCGTTTTTGGCACTTTTTTGGATTTATTGGTTGGTTTGTGCAGTTTTCCACTACTTTGGTTTATTCATATGATAAAGCTTATTCTCATATATTGTGAAATTATGAGGAAGGTTGGATCTGTAGTTTCTTCTTGTGAAGAAAAATCTGCTTTAAATAACTTCGTTTCTTCTACTGTGCAGGTCACTGCTTATTGTTTGTAGTGTGTGTATAACGCTGTTGATACTTCTTCCAAGGCTATTGCCACTGGTACTTTTTAAAAGAAGTTTGCATGACTTCATTCTCAGAACCTGCCAGATGATGTTAAAATGAAATTTTAAATACTCCATTGGATAGAGATTTAGTGTTTGGTCCCTCTGCTGCAGAGGTGACCAAAATGTGATGAAAGGGGCAAGCTGATTCAAGGATTTCAGCCCTCCTTTTCCAAATTGCTCAAGGGATTTTCTTTCTCCTCATCCAATTTTGGCAAAAAAACAGAATAAACAGTGTCAACTGAATTCAGGTAAGCAGACATTTAAGGAGATGTGGCAAGGAGGTTCCAAAAAGAGGTCTCGAACCTCCCAAAACCAACCAATCTGAATAACTATTCAAGAGACCTTGTGACCCCCTCCCACCCTGGCCCTCTTCTCTTCCAGAAAGTCTGGATCTCTGTTTTTCTCTTTGGCAATTGAATGTTTCAGACAAATGGGTTCTCAAAATCATTCATAAGGGTTACAGATGGCAGTGGGAAGAAATTCCTCCTTTCCAGGAGGCCATTCATCCTGCAGATCAGACAGCTTTGTTTCCACCTGTTCTTCATCACATGCTATTCTAAGAAGTAATAGAACCAGTTCTTCCTTCCCAGGTGGGGGAAGGGGTTTTATTCAAGAATGTCTCCAGTCCCAAAGAAAGAAAACACTTGGGGACCAGTTCTGGATCTTTCTTTCCTAAACCTATTTGTGATCGTGCCAATATTCAAAATGATGTCAATTTACAACCTGTTGACACTTCTTCCTTTTTCAAATTTCTGGGTAACATAGACTTAAAATGTGCTTATCATCACATTCCTATTCATCTAGACTTCATGAGTTTCTTAAGGTTTTGTGTGCCTAGATCACATTATCAGTTATCTGCCTTACCCTTTGGATGATCCACTGCACCAAGAGTGTTCTGAAATAGTCTAGTTCCAGTTATAGCTCACTGCAGGCTACAGGGTATCCAAATTTTTCTGTAATTAGACAACTTGCATATGCTTGCAGAGTAATTTTCAAAATGTCAGGAATGACTCTTTTCAGTGAGAGGTCTCTTGCAGAAGCTGGGATTCCAAGAGCACATTCAAAAGTCTTTCTTTACTCCCTCACACAGGATTGTTTTTCCTGGGATATTAACAAGACTCCTCAGTTCAAAGAGCTTTTCTTCTACCGGAAAGAAATAGCTCTTGATTTAGATCTACTTCTAAGTTTTTCCACTCAGACTTCAGTCACTGCAACAGAATACCTCTGGAATTTGGGTCTCATGGCATCTGAGATTGTCATGATACCCTTGGCAAGACTCCACATGAGAAAGATAAATTGGTATCTGAAATCTCTTTGGTCTCAGCATTAACAGCCTTTATATTTTCAGATACCAGTACTGGGGTTTGTCAGAAGAGAAATCACTTGGTGGAGACAACAGATATCCATAAATCAAGGTCTACCCTTCTCCCTCCCTGTTCCAAATCAGTCAGTCACCACAGATGCTTCAGACTTTGCTACGGGAGCAGTTTCAGGAGAGATAAAAGGGCAGGGGGTGTGGTACACCAAGGGCAGATGCAAGCACATAAAGCTCAAGGATATGCTTGGCCTCATCAAGGCACTCAAATCTCTGCACCATTTTTGGTCCTCGGGACCTCTTGAAGTTGTTACAGACAATACCACAGTGCTGTGGTACATCAACAACTGGGAGTAACCAGGTTGTACCACTTTGCAGACTACCCGTCTCAGCTTGGGATTTAGCTTCACAGCCCAGTCTCACTCTACAGGCATCCTACATTCCATCAAAACAAAACAATGTGGCAGACAAACTGAAAAGGGCAGATCCTCACAAATGGAAACTAGATCAGGGAGCCTTCCAATATTTATCCATCTGTGAAGAGTTCCTCAAACAGACCTCTTTTGCCCTCTCTGAACAATCAACTGACAAAATTCCGATCCAGGACTCCATGCAAGAAGGCCTTTAAGAAAGATGCCTTTTCTTTTCTTTTACTTGGACAGGAATATTCTTGTATGCCTTTTCACCCTTTTCACTAATATCCAGAGTACTTATGAAGATTTAGAAGGAATCAACCAAGATCACTGTTATGACTCCCCTTTGGCCCAGGCAACTTGTGGTTTTCCCTTCTTTTGAAATGGTCAGGGGCAATTACCACAAGCTTCCTCACCGAATGGATCTACTCACACAAGGACAGGGGTGTTTGATACACCCCAACATCAATCATCTTCAATTGACTGCCTGGAAGATAGAGTGTTAATTCCCTTTAGGTACCTGTTTTCTGAGGATGTGCAGTAGGTACTAATGGAGGCAAGAAAGCCTGCCACTAGAAAAGCATATATTAGCAAATGAAAAGGTTTTCTAGTTGGAGCCAACAACATAACCAGCACCCATTCAGGGCTAGATGGTCTCTGGATTTACAATATTTGTGTGAGTTACTATCCTATGGCCTTTCTTATTCCTCTATCAAGGTTCATTTATTGGCCATTTCAGTATGTTGGCCCATGAAGCTGACTGTCAAAATGTTCTTGAAACGAGTTTTGCAAAAGCGGCCCCCAAGTAAACTGGTGTCCCATCCTTTTGATCCTAATTTTCTGCTAGAGAAACTAACACTTGCTCCACTTGAACCAGTTAATCTGGCAAACTTGAAGTTCTTAACATGGAAAACAGTTTTATTGATTGCTCTGATTTCTGCAAGAAGGGTATCTGAGTTACAAGTTCTTAGGGTGAGTCAACCCTAACTCATTTTCCACTAGGACAGGGTTTCTTAGAGAACTAACCGTTCATTTATTCCTAAAGTGTTATCTAAGTTTATTTTAAGGGAGGAAGTTTGCACTACTAACTTCAATGGGCGCCCCCTAGACCTTTGACAGAAAAAAATATGTCCTCCCATTTTTCAAAAATGTCCATATCTGGAACCATAGGAGTTATATGAGAAGTATAAATGAGTTAAGTCAAACTATCCATCTTCCTGTTTTCTTCCTGAACCTAACAATGAGGGAGAAAGGATACTCCATACCTTGGATATCCACAGACAACTCTGGTACTGTACAGAACTAAATATTTCAGATCATTGGATCAATTTTTAATTTCTTGTGAAGGTAAGATGAAGGGACAACCAGTGTCAAAACATACTATTTCCAAATGGTTGACGTAGGCTATTACCTTTTGCTAGACTCACTGTGATAATGTGAGGTATTGCCAGCTATGCCAGAAGAAGTAGGGCAGTGGATGTGTAACATATGCCAGCATAGCTAGCTGAAACATTGTAAAGAATTATATGTCATTTGTATATCAAACTGATTTGTACAGATGCTTGTGTTGAAAAATCTATTTGTAAAGCTGCTTGTGTTAAAATGTACCAACAGTGTGTCCTGCTGGACAGCAAAGAAATACACCTGTATGTCAGACTGTATTATAACTGTTGAAATTAATACGGTAACAGGATAATGGAAGAAAAGTGGTTAAGCTCAGCTCAGCTAACTTTGAAAAATAGTTTGAAATTAAGTTACTTAATTTAGTCCATAAAGATTGCATCTTACAGTTCTGATTGTAGCCAGAGAAAAAAAGCCTGTACTAGGAAGCCTTCTGTATAGTCTTTCGCAGTGAACTAATTGCAACTCTGGAAGGGTGGAAGTTTGACATTATTTTATGACTTCCAGAAGCTGCAACAGATATTAGCAAAACTCTATATGGGTGTGTATTATTGACACATATGTGCTAGATTCTGGTTCAGTTGCTAGAAAAGGGGGTGGTATGGGAACCAGAAGTCAGATGACCAGATGTATGTGATGTCATTCTTTAATCCAGCACAAAAATGATGTTTTAATACTACATGAGACTGCAGTTTCAGGGCAGTCTATTTTTGTAACATGACAAAGAAGGATCTCTCACCCACTTTATCTTGCCTTGCTTTAGTAAGTAACCAGGGAACAGTAATTCATTAGATTAGTCAGGAAAATACAGTGAGATTAGTTAAGTATTGTTTTTGTGTAACTGTGTGAACCTGCCCATCTGTGTTATTGTTAATATTTCCTGTGATTGAAACTCTGGTGTTTATTTTAACTAGATGTCTTCATGTTCTTTATTTATTTATTATTAAATATATTTAAAATTCTCATTATGGCTGGCCCTTTAGAGAATATTTTAACCTTTCAGAGTACTTATAGTCACCAGGGAATAATAATTCATTAGATCAGTCAGGAAAATACAGTGAGATTAGTTAAGCATTGTTTTGTGTAACTGTGTGAACCTGCCCATCTGTGTTATTTTTAATATTTCTTGTGATTGAAAGTCTGGTGTTTATTGTAAATAGATGTCTTCATGTTCTTTTATTATTAAATATATTTAACATTCTCATTATGGCTGGTCCTTTAGATAATATTTTAACCTTTCAGAGTACTTACATTTATTTGGTGACACTGTGGCCACTCCTGAAAGCCTTAGTGCATTTGTCAAAACATTACCATTTGTATTAGTATTAATGTCACTCAGTATAACTGGGTAACCTTGTAAGAGCCTTAGAGTAGCTGGCTTTGGAGTGTCTGGTGGCAGTAACTACCTTATAGTCTGGGCAGAGGGGCATAGCTAGTAAATCTGTGCAAGCCTTTCCCAGGTGTGTGTGTGTGTCAAAATCAAATCTCAAAGAATGTGTGTGTCAGCTACTTGAAGCAGGGACACAGAGAACTGATTTCACAGAAAAGGTGTTGGAGGACTTGGCTTGGACACTCGGCTGAGGACTCAACTCTACAGCTGTGCCAGTGGGGAGTCATATTGGGGGCCTGGAGAGAGACAGAGAAACACAGACTCTGGAGTGAGTCTGCTCCCAGTGTGCTCTTAAGGGAAATTGTGCTTGATTCAGAGAGCTGTATCTGTAAATACTGTGTGTATCTATTTTTGTTCCGAGTGAATATCCTTCAGTGGTGAGGATTCAGGCTCCTTGATTACTGGCCCAGAAGAGGGGTGTCTACTCACCATAACAAATGTATTCCAGGTAGGGTCATGGCATCTCTACAAGGACCTTGGCTTCTTCTATGGCTTTCTGGAAAGGGTTGGATTCTAGAAGTATTCTAGAATATGTTACTTGGTCCTCTGTATATACTTTTACAAAGCAGTATAAGCTGAATTCCTTTTCTAGGTCTAGATCATGCTTTGCTAAGACCATTCTCCAGGGGTTTCTGGACCCCTCTCCTTTCATCTGCTGAATATAATTTTCTCATATAACTAAGGCTACTGCAGCAGTGATCAATATAAAGAACATAGTACAGTTGTGCAAGTTGAACTTAGCATAACAGTAGATGCTTGAATGATCACGGCTACAGTAGCCACTCTCTCCCTTCATCCCCCTTGTTTTTTGGTGTGTTTTTTATGCCAGGGTGTTGACATTTATTTCTTGTTATTCCTAGCTTTGCCCTTTCAGGACTCAGTCTTACTCTCTGTGCTGGTAAGAAAGCTCTGAAGAGCTTCATGTCCAAACTTATCTTTTAGACAACTCAGCTCAAGCTACTTGACAGTTTGGGCATGTGGATAGTGCCATGAAACTTGGGAAGTTGGCTGGCTGTTATATCCTTGGCGAGATATAACATATATAGGTAAGGCTACTGCAGCAGTGATCATTCAGACATCTACTGTTATAGCAAGTTCAACTTACACAACTGTACTTTTTCATGTGCTGTTTGCTATGGATTGCATAGTTGAATTCTAATAGGGGAGTGGAACTGCAGAATGGTTAGGTGAAATTGCTGGATGTTTTTACTACAAGTCCCATAGCTGAGAGTATAATGCCACAGTTAACAGTTAAATCCATGCAACTGAGTGATCAGATCTGTCAGAAATGTCTGCACTTTCATCAAGACCTCACAAGCAATGGTAGAGATGGATAAAGTCCTGACCATAACCCATGCAACCTGAGCTTGATTAGTGCTTATGCACCTGCTGGAGGTTGCTGCAGAGGGACAGTTGTGAAGAGGATAAGCTGCTTGTATCTGTCAAGTTAGAGGGATGGTTTTCATGTCCTGGGTACACAAAATGCACTGATTTCCATGGCGGAGGCCACTGGGAGATATATATATATATATATATATATATATATATATATATATATATATATATAGATATAGATATATATATATAGGTCTACTTCATAACACTGAAATTTCATAATGTTGAATTTCATAACATTTAGACCATAATATTGAAAATTCAAAACACTGAAAACCCAAAACATTGAAAACTCAAAACATTGAAAGTGTGCTTCAAAACATTGAAAACTACATTGCACAAGTAAATAATATCACCTCCACCTACAACAATACCTAACTAACAAACACACTTTCTACTATGTTTCTGCAGGGGGCAAGCCCCCCTGCACCCTCCCATATGGGGGGCTCTGCTCCCCACACCCCCTTGTAAATTAGATATACCAACTCCAAGATCGCACTACAGTGGAAAAAAGTTACTTTCCTAACCTCAGATGTAGTAGAAAGTGTGTTTGTTAGTTAGGTGTTGTTATAGGTGAAAAGGATGTTATTTATATATGCATTGTAGTTTTCAATGTTATGAAGCACACTTTCAATGTTCTGAATTTTTAATGTTTTGGGTTTTCAATGTTTGGTGTCAATCTTATGAAATTCAATGTTATGACATTTCAATGTTTTATGTAAATATATATATATATATATATATATATATATATATATATATATATATATATATATGTGTGTTCACTTTATAATCCCAGAATCCTGAAATATCAGATTTCAGAATCTCGAGATCATAAAGCCGAAGCCTTAAAATCCCGAAACCCCCGAAGCGCGGATTTCAAAATCACGACTCCTACACTAACCATACACCACACACATACACACACCTTTCCCCCACACACAAACACACAAACCTACACTACATACAAGTAGGGTGGCAAGCCCCCCCCTGCACCTCTATGTGGGGGGATGTGCTCCCCACACCCCATAGTTAAATATACTAACTCCAAGGTTGCATTACACAGACAAACACACGAAAACACCACCATACAAGCTACATTCCCCTTGCACACACATCACAGTAACAAAACACACTGACACACACTAAAGCCCATAACCAAAACCCTTAAATATAAATACTTATCTGAATCTCCAGCTATCCATTCACACACTGCAACACCAGAAACGCTAATTCAACATCTCTGGACTTCGCGATTTTGAAATTCGTGCTTCTGGCATTTCAGAGTTTTGAGCTTTCGGTTTTATAATCTCAGGATTCTGAAACTCGATATTTCAGAATTTTGGGATTATAAAGTGTTCCCATACATATATATATATATATATATATATATATATATATATATATATATATAATATCCTCATTCCAAGAGGGGAAGTATTTGTGGGCTTACACTATCCATGGAAGTCAGTGACCGTCCTGTACTAAGAACACTGCACACCCTCCTAGAAGAACGTATTCTGAGCATGCATAGGTAGTTAGGGGTATAAAAGGAAAACCCTGGTTTCTGAGTGGATAATGGCACCACTCCTGCATTGTCTGACTCCTCTGCTAGGGGAGCAAAGATACTATAGGTTTTTTAGCCCCCCCCCCCCCGTGGGAATGAATGGGCCTGATGAGGGGGCAATCACAGGAAAAAAACATAGAAGAAGGGTTTCTGACACATTTTGCTCTTTTTGTCTGTTAAATGCTGGGGTTAAAGCTCATATACCAAACTAAAAACTATAGTTGCCAGAACACATATTGCTGATCATCTAGTAGTAGTGCAGAAACAAAGGGTCTGCTATTTATGTCATAATAAGCTCTTTTACTACTTTCACTGTTCTTCCTACTACTGCCTTACTCTGTGGATCAATACTATATGATTTTGTTATGTTATAGCATCAATACTATATGATTTTGTTACGTTATAGCATCAATACTATATGATTTTGTTACATTATAGCATCAATACTATATGATTTTGTTACATTATAGCATCAGTACTATATGATTTTGTTACATTATAGCACTGAATTGTCAATGAGATCCTTAGTTTGACTCCATAAAATGAAATCATTGCCCCCCACCCATGAAGTGATGTAATTTAAGACATTGGAATACCAACTCCACGCTACCAGCCTTTCTTCAAAGTTGAAACCCCCCTTCTCCTGTAATCTGAAATCCACGATCAATAAGTTAATACAGATCTCATCACACATTGCTTTAGTTCTGCAAAATGAACACAAATAACACATTCCACCCATTTTCTGCAAAGCAATAAAGGTCTTGCTGAAATGAACTGGGCAATGTAATTTAACTAAATCAAGCATGAATTGTGTGCCATAAAAATGAAGAGTTTGTGATATTTTTTTAGATGTATTCCATTACTAAGAAGCAAGAATATCCAGAAGTACAAACAAGACTTCATAAAAATAATATATATGTGCATTTTCTATGTCTGCAAAAATGTGGCATATGAAAATGCTGTCTGTCTTGGCTGACACGATGCTGCTTGCAAATACTGTCATACGTTTTAAATAGTGTCTGCTAAGTACAAATGCTATATAGTCCTTTGTGAGTCAAGTGTTGTCGTAGGAGAGCACTGTGTTTTGTGCTGTCTGTGCTCTTGTGAAAGCATTTTATGTACAATCCAAGTACAATCAGTCATGCACTATAACAGTAAAGTTCACATGTTTCATAGTGCGCATTCTAAGCATATCTGATACGTTCATACCACTTTATTTTTAGAGGTGGAATCGCACTGCTGTTCTTGCACAGTAGTGAGTCACCCATATTCAGCATCTTCATTTCATGTTACCAGGAAACCAGCAAAAAATAGTGAAGACAAAAGACAGCAAATATTTCCCTGGAAGCAGCATTCTGTCAGGTAGGGTACGGAATTATGTGTAAGGATTCCCTTAGTGCAAGGAAAGAGGTTATGCTGCCTCTTAATGTGGGTATTGAACAGCATTTTACACAGTATATTACAGGCTGTTGGACTGTATGACAGAAAAGGCACAAATTAATGGCAGACAGGTATAAGGATGGTCACATGCCACAAAGCAAAAGTAATGTTTTAGACTGGAATCGCCTCACTGCATAAACATTCTAGCATTTAGTTCAATATTCTTCTTGACCTACAAATAGGTTTCTTGAAAGACAGACTTTTTTCTGTTGTGGAAAAGCTGGGGTTTTAGGAAAATAATGAATCTGCTATAAATCTTTAGAATTTTGTGTCATAAGTCTATCAATAAAAGTGTTTTAAAATGCAAAATCCTAAATCTGAAATGGTTGACGTATGTCAAGACCAAAACTATAGACTACAAATACTGAACAGCAGAACTATAAAGTAAGTACACAGCATGAATGCAGAGGGTGACAGCAATACTCTGATGTTTCTGCTGTGAAGTCACTATAAATATAACCAAAAGAATAACTGGCACAAGTCATGCAAATATTTGTCAGTACATCTGCCCCACTCAAGAAACTGATGCATCCACCTCAGCTCCTGCTACCTCCACAAATAGTCTGTGTTTTATACCTTACTTTACATTTGAAGGAGCTTTACATGTGACATAGAATAGAGCCATGCAGTATGCAGACACACGTGATACTTCCCATACTATCTTGTAAGACTTTCTGCCTATGTGACTCTGAGAGAATTCAACTTGGGAGCTGACTCCCAATTGTCATTAGGTTTTGCTTCCACACCAGGATGCACTGAAACCCTCCTCACAAGGATGGCAAACAGGCCATTGGCTGCACAAAGCTCCCTCCCTCCAGGGTGGCCCTCTGGTACCCAAATGTCTGGATGATTTTGAGTGACTAGAAGCATGGACTGTTCCGTCAGGATGGTAATCCATTTTGTTTTGCAGTATGATACTTAGTATCGCTACACCCACATACTCCATGGTCAGCCATCAGGTGGGTTTCATTTGGGGGAAGCAGTAAATGGCTATGTCAGTCACAAGTTCATTATAAAGCTAATGGATTTTATTCTTCACTGAGGGAAGGAAATGCTGTTGGATGTACAAGGCATCCATATAGCTGAGGGAAGATAGTGTGGAACTGCTGTAATTTTAGATCTAAAGTTATCCAAGCTAGTGAACCAAAAACAGCATGTTTAATTAATTGTTATTTCTCTAATTCCTTTCCAGATCTCTCACTCTTTGGCTAAGAAACCTTCTAAGGTGAATAACACTGCAAAGCGTGTGACCCAATTAATGCTCTCTCTGAATGGGTATTAAGATGTCACCAACATATTTAATCTCAATAAACTAATTAATACAAATCACAATATAAAGCATTGTGTTTTGTGTCTTGTGGTCACTGAACAGCAAAAACATATACTCAGGCACATTCATTTTCAATTTTTCTGGGAAAATATTGGTAAATCTTGAATTTGAACTGAGGATTGAAAAAAAAACAGGATTTTCATGGAATTTGTCATTTTAGGCCAGAGCCCTAATTCCCTTTTGTTCATATTTATTATTTATAATTTTATTAGCTTGCTTCTTGACTGCTTAGTGCCTAGACTTTGTTTTAATTTTCAGTACACACATATATATATATATATATATATATATATATATATATATATATATATATATATAGAGAGAGAGAGATATGCAGAAGAAAATTATAATAAAATCATCTTAATAACAGGAAATTACTCTTAAAAACATATAATTCCTAGCTTTTATCGCAGGACAATGAAATGTCATTATTTTGTTTTGGAAACTGAAAAATCAGTGTTCCTGCATATATTCAGTTTAAATATTTAAGACTTTATTGTATGAAGATTAGTTTAGGAATTAATTCCATTCAGATTGCATCTTAAATGCGCAAATGACTATCACTTCTTGTCTAAGTAACAATAATGAAATTTCTACTCCCAGGCCAATGACAATCACAAAGCATTTTTCATTTCCAAAAGCTCAATTGTAATACACAACAATGTGCCAAGCTAACTGTAAATGGAGCCACCTATACTGAGCATGAGAACATGTGATATACAAAAAGACTAAGAGAGAAATTAGAGAAAAGAAAAATACTTGCACAAGAAAAAGCAGTCAGAATCTTCAAATCAACATTTGTTCTCATTACTACAACAGATTTATGAAAACATTATATAGACCAAGAAACCTTGGGCCATTTGGAAAAAGAAGCAACTGAGGAAGTACGTAAATATAAAGAACAAAATATCAAGATTTCTGAAAGGTATAAAAAAGAAATATGTACATGGGAAAGAAAGAGAGATCTGATATGGTGCAATATTTATGCAAAGGAGCAAGCCAAATTAATCATTACAAAAAAGCAGCCCCAAAAATATGCAAAGAGAAATACAGGCAAAGACATCCAGATATAGAAAATTTCACAATACAAAAAATAAGATAACAAAGAAGGAACGTAGAACAGAAGATCTGTAAAAGAAAAGTTTAAAAAAAAAACAGAAGCTGAAGTTATGGAATACCTACAAAGTGAAGGATTAAGTGTAGTAAGTCTAACACAGATTATATCACAGTATGATGGAACAACGAGTCCCCAAAGTAAGGAGAAACAGGAGGAGCAGGAGACATCTGAAGAAGAAATATGGACATGGGAAAGAAAAAGAGATTTAATATGGTGCAGTATTTATGCAAAGGAGAAAGCAAAACTAATCAGTACAAAAAGAAAAACGCCAAATATATTTGAAGAGAAGTACAGGCAAAAGCATCCGGATATTGTTAAATTTTCCAATGCAAAAATAAGAAAACAAAGAGGAAAAATAAAAAAGATTAGTGATGGAGACGTTAAAGAAATGGAAACTGAGGTTATGGATCACCTGTGAAGTGAGGGATTTAATGTATAAAATATAACTCTGATAACATCATAGGACAGAGCAATGGATCCCCAAATTAAAGAGAAACCAGTGGAGCGGGAAACATCTGATCAGTTGCCATATGAAGATGCTCTGGAGCTCTCCATAGGAGATCAGTACAAAAGTTCAGTTGGAGTTGCACAGCAAGGGAAGGAACAGGAAACTGTGGCAAGTTTCACACAGGCAATTTTGTGGATTGATAGCCCAGTGAGTTCCCATATGAAAGAGCAATGGATGACACAGGATGAAACTAAAGAGAATGTGGCATAGGAAGATGCTCTGAAACTTTCTGTAGAATGTTGCAGGAAATGCAGAACATGCTTACTTACCTAATTGACTGCAGTTGGGCACACCTCTAATTTTAGCTGTGGAAGTAATTATTCTTTGTTGTTTATAACTTGCAGTCTGTAAACAGTAGTGACTTTCTGCAAAGGTTTGTAATAAGTCATGGCTGCAAGCCAGAATAAAGTTAAACACAAAGTTGATGTAGAAAACAAGCAATTTCATGACTGCTGTCTTAAGTAAAAATGCCAGTCACCTGTGCCTATTGTTAACTCATAGTGACTTGCTATGTTTTGACGTGGCACGCAGATGCATTAAGAATTCATGTAGTGTCTCTCCCCACAAAAAGGTTGTGCACCACTGCTATAAAGCAATTAAGACAAAAAGTGTGACTGCTAGAATAGTATAAAACAGGGAACAGATCAATACAAATAAGATGTGAGAAAGTTAGATGTGATAAAAACAATACGCAGTATCAGAACAGATCAGGATCTATTGTGCACTATCGCAAATAATAAACTAAAAATCTTAGCATAGGCAAAGAAACTTAGACGATATACAGATAAAGGAAAAGTACAAAATAACCAATTTGTTGATGACACAAAAACATTTTATTGAGAATTGGGAAACAAGTCAGAAGGAAATGAAACGCCACCAAAAAAAGAAGAAATAGACTAATTGTGGAGTAAAATCAATGAAGATCCTATGGAACATAACAAAGATGCTGAATGGATAGAAGAAGTAAAAGAAAGACTAAGACGTTCAAATATACAGAACATGAAAGGCAATGAAGTAACAGCCAGAGAGAGTGACACAAAGTTAAGAAAAGCTCCTAATTGGAAAACCCCAGGCACAGATGCATGCTTAACTTCTGGCTAAAAGTATTAACATCTTTACATGAAGATTTAGCCATGATTAAGAACTATTTATATGTGTACCCTGAACAGACAACAATGTGGTTAACAACAGAAAAACAATACTCCAACTTAAGAGTGAACCTCCAAGCTATCCTAAAAACTATAGACCTATAACTTGCCTTCTGATATAAGCTATAAACTGGAATTGAAGCCAACAGAGTTTGTAGTCATTTAGAAGAAAACTCAGTCATGGCAACAGATTAAAAGGGTTGTGATAAACTGAGGGTTTGCCAGCCCAGCTAGATAGAATTTTGTAAATAATTCGATGTCATTGTAAATATTAATATGATCCACAAGCTTGTTTGACAAATGTAAGAAAACTGTGTTATGTGCTGAACTTCAAAAGTGTAACCACAGTGCACCCTGTTGGAAGAGAGCTGATAAGTAAAGAATTTTACAACTGCGTGTGATCTCAAGCTCTGAGAGAGGATGTCTGGGCTAGGAAATTCTTTCTATTGTCCTAAGACAGATATAATTACTAGGTTTCAGGGGCGGCTCGTGCTAAAGGACTGCGGGACTGCAGCCCTCCCACCTGTAAAATGGGTCCCCCACCTGTGCATAAAATAAAGTCCCCCCACTGTAGAACATATAAAAATAAAAAAATATCTTGGACTCTGTACATGCGTGCTTAGTTCCTGGCTGCTATGTTAGGCAGACCAGAACTCCAAGCACACACGCTCAGGCATTCCTGAGCTCCAAACTGCTCAGTTAGGCAGTCCAGATAGGGAAGGGAGTTAACTCCACCCTTCCAACCCTGAGATCTGTGAGGTGACGACTGGACTGCATCACCCGCAGGCTGGATCATTTGCAGGAGGCTCCAGCCTCCTCACATCTCATGGGAGACCGAGACCACAGCATGCACAGGCCAGTATGGAGGACTGATCGGGGAAACAGGATTGCATTTGCAGAGTACATGGCCATTCTGGAGGTGTGTGTGTGAAATTCCCCAGTTGCTTTATGGTGGTGGGTAGAGAATAAGGCTTGAACTCTGTACCTTGGGCCTAAGGTGACAAGAGCCTGAATTCCCTATCCACCACCATTTCTAAAACATTTGCAGATTTTTGACTCATATTCGTTCTGTTCCCCATAAAATCTGTGGTTTCTGTATTTTTGTTACTTAAAACAGACAGTGGTGCAGTGGTAGCAGTGTTGCCTGACAGCTATGAGTTGACTGGTTTGATTCTTGGCTAGGGTGCCTTCTGTGTGGAGTCTGCATGTCTTCCTTGTGTGTGTGGGGGCTTGCTCTGGTGTCCTCAGTGAATATTTGTCCCTATTATTTGGACTGTATTCCTCCATTATTGGCTTTGTCCAGGTTTTTTGTGCCAATGTTGAGAGCTATGCTGATAACTGAACTGACTGAATATGTTTGGGGGCTGTATTCCCCCATTATTGGCTTTGTTCAGGTGTTTTGTGCTAAGATGGTTGACAGCTATGGTGAGAACTGAATTCACTAAATGGTAGCCATTTAAGTTTCAGTCTTCCTTTCTTTCATAAAAATAGATGATTTGGCATAGTGGTATGTTGCTCTGGCTGTTTTGCACAGGGACCTGGGTTCAATACTTGGCAGTAAAATGTATGGTGGTAACACAGCATTTTATTCTAGCAACTTTCCAACATTATACAAGCAATGTTTAAAATGTGTCCCTGGTTTTTGGGCTTTTGTCCCCCCCCCAAATAAATGTTGGCTTTGTCCAGATTTCTTGTGCTGCAAAGTTCAGAGATACAGCTGAGTGTCGAGTAAATTTTGCAAGGAACTGAGAGCTGCAGGGGAACAAAAGTTTAGTGCTGCTTATGCCGAGTCTGCTTATAATGAAATAGCACAACAGGTAGTGTACTTGCTTTTGATGCAGAAGGCTGTGGGTTCTACTCCCACAGTAGGTAGATCCATTGGTAATACTGTACTCTGTTGTAAAGGGGATGGATGCTGCAGTCCTCTTTGGCGAAGATACCTAGTAACTATGAACCTGTTATCAGTTTGCTATCTATTCCCTATTGTGATATTACTAGCATTATAATTTTTTTAATGCAACATAAACAATTTATTCCTCAAGGGCAACAGACACTTTATTTGTAGATGAAATAATGACATATAAAGTTGTTTGCTAGCAGTAACCTCTTCATTAGTTAACAGATTTCTTTAATGTGGAATTATTTAGATGACTTTTACTTCTTCAGAGATCGTGCATATTTACTGATACTGGTGGACTGTTGAAGTTTGAGTAGACTTTTATGATGGAAATGTTCTGAATTGGGCAGTTCAACTGTACTGTATTGTACAAGGAATATAATTTAATACAGTCAGGAAGGTGTATCAAAGAGCATGTGTATGTTTCGTGTTCAAGGGGCCTATGATTTGAAAACAGCCAAAAAATAATCTTTATCTGCCACTGGCAAAATGATTTTCTTTGAATGTGAGTTTCAAGGACAGAGAAGTTTTAATGCTAAGTCTATTTTCATTGTGAGACTGCATTGCTTTGTTTAGCAGATATCTATTAGGGTTTATGCTGTAAAATATAAAATAAAACTTTCAAATAAAATCCATATCATCACAGAAGTAAAGCAGTATGCACATTACAGTGTTTATGGCAAATGGGGTGAAATAACCAAGGAATGGGACATTGGAATGGCTGTAGGGGGGACGCTCCATTCGACCATGATTTTGTGAAGGGGGGAGGGCAGCAAACCCAGACAGCCCCAGCTGAACTATACCTCTCAACTGTCCAGAATTTTGCAGAATGAATAGATTTTTGCTTCTTATTTTTGGTTTGTTCCTCATAAAATTTGTAGTTTTCTGCCAAATCATTTAGGAATGAAGTCACTAAATAATGACAGACATTGAGTTTCAGATGTCATAACCTTCAGAAAAATGCATGCTAAAGCAAGACCTGTTATTCTATCAACTGTCTTAAGTTTATACAAGAGCAATTTTTAGTACTGTTTGATGTCCCCCCAATATATTTGGCCTTGTCCAGATTTCCTGCATTAAGAGGTTGAGAGGTACGTGCAAATAAATCACTTTATAGAATTAGGAATATCCAAACCTCTCAACTGTCCCCAATTTTGGCTCAAAATGTTGCTCTCCCCCTAATAATCCCGCTGCAAAATGGCAATTTTGGAAGAAAACATGGAGGGTTTACAATTATAAATAACTGTAATGATCAGAGTTATAGATTACTTTTATTTCAGAAATGCATGTAGATGATCTTATTTTGTCAGCTACTCAAGTTAACAGTACTAATTTTAAAAAGGTGTCACTTCTTTGACAGGTTCCCAGCTGTATTGGGTGGCAATTTTATATTTTTGCATAACATTTTTGGTCTGTTTTTCATACAATTGTGGTTTTCTGGCAAATTAGTAGCAAATCATTAAAGATTGAAGTTAGAAAATAATGGCAGACATTTGAGTTTCAGATTTCATACCCTTCAGAAAATTCATACTAATGCAAGACCTAATACTATTCTATTATCTTTCTAAGTTTATAAAAATAATATTTAAACATTGTCTTTATTTCTGGGCCTGTGCCCCACTTCTATGTTTGGCTTTGTCCAGATTTCTTGCTCTGAGGTTGAGAGATATGAGTGTCAGAGCCATCACCGTGAGCCAGAGACATTTCAAACTGTGACCTACTTGTTGCACCCCACTCCCCCATGTAGTGACTCTGGATGTGTCCAAGCAAGACAAGGAGCAGTTATGCAGTATAAGTGTGCAGAGTATTCCCCCATCTAAGGTAGACCACAAGTATGACTGTGGCTTTTCATCTGTCCTTGATTTTGCAGAATGTTCTGGTTTTCTGTCATATTTTTATACTGTTGATTTATGCTTCTTATTATTCAGAAAATGCATGCTGTTGCAGTGCCCTGTTGCTCTGTATTAAAGTAGCAATGCTTTGCTGACCATCAGGTAAGCTTGTCGGAGATTGTAAGATGTAAGTAAGCTTTAATAAGCATACTGTTAAAGAATTAGCAACATTGAAAGCCTTTTCATTGTTGCCATGCAGAGAATATTTACATAACTAGATAACGTATAAGCCTTAGGTATTGAAATACATATGAGAGTATTTGTAATAAAGGACAGGATTACAGTATTTTCAGAAGCTCATTACATTTGTTGGAGACTTACAGTTATCTTTGCAGGCTTTACCTGTAACCGTAAACTAAACAGAATGCCAATCTATCATGTGTGGTCCATAAACTGTGCAGTAATCCTTTAAGCAATTTATCTTGAGCTTGTTTCTTGTTCGCTGTCCATTTTTTACTTTGATCATGTGTTCCGCATGAAACAAGTAGATAGTTGTTGTCAGGCAGCAGGTCCTTTTTGGATAAGAAACATTTTTACAAGTGGGGTATCACAGAGATTGCTACTTTTAGCATGTTACTTGGTAATTTTATAAAGCTGAATATAAATTATAATTAGAACTGCAGTGCAAGGAGAAGTGGTTTGAGCTGAGTGCTGCTTGTTTTATTTTATGCTTGATTTTGACTGGTATTCCAGTAATGTCATTAAAAACAATTTATTTTTTCATGCCTTACAACCTTTGTGTTTCCATCTAGATATTAAGTAAGTTGTCATGTAGCCAATGCACTGAAATATTTTTTCTTCTACACTTCATTTTGTCTTGATTGGACTCTCGTAATGACAGTTTGACACTCAGGACAGCGTATTTAATTAAAGTTCCAGTTGTTGTGGTTTTCAACATAGCTCCACCCCTTTCTAGTTAGTCACACCCTTTCCATTGGCCCCACCCATTCAACTGTCTCCTGCAGCCCCCCTTTAATTTGAAGTCACCAGCCGCCACTGCTAGGTTTTACATGTAAAGTGTCTTTTATTGCTGTGGCTTCCTGGCAGGTGCAGATTATTAAAAAAAATGTTAAATTTTAAGTTCTGTGAGACTGGGAAACTTAAGCAGAAGTGTCAAGAATGATGTAATCTGAAATGACTCAGCAGTAATGTGTATTATCAATTTATGGGCTATCTCAGAAAGTAAGAATACCATTTTGTATATTGTGCTGAAGCTGGCAACAACTCACCAGCACTGTGCCTTGCTCTGTAAGCAGGATATTAGATTTTAGTATTTCTCTTAGCCAGCCTGTGGATCATATTAATATTTACAATGAGATAGAATTATTTACAAAATTCTATCTAGCTGGGCTGGCAGCCCCTCAGTTTATCACAAGGGTAACAAAAGAAAGTCATATGGAACAAAGGATCATTTGTTGTTAAATAAAGTTGTAATGGAGAACTGTAAATAGGGGACTAATATAAGTATGGCATGGATAGACTAAAAAAAAGCATTTGACAGTATCCCACATTCATGGATAAATCAGTGCTTAAAATGTATACGGTACACCCTATATGGATCATTTACATTACAGCGACCATGAAACAGTGGCAAACCACTTTACAGTTAAGCCATGATAAAAGACAAATTATTATTCCAGGGATAAAAATTCACAGGGGGATATTCCAGGGTGACTCTTTGTCACCATTTCTATTTTGTCTTGCCCTTAACCCACTAAGTTACCTACTTAACAGATTAGGTCATAGCTACAATTTGGCACCCAGAAAACAACAAAGTGTAAAGACTTCTCATCTTCTTTTTGTAGATGATTTAAAACTGTATAGTTCCTCAGATGAGGAACTGAAAATGCAACTGCAAGTGGTCAAAACTTTTTCAGATGATATAAGAATGTCATTTGATCTTGATAAATGTGCAAAAGCAACCTTTAAAACAGGAAAGCTGCAGCACCAAGAAGACATCAGACTGGGACAGGAATGTGATATAAAAGAACTTGAGCAAGAGGGAGTGTATAAATATTTGGGAATATATGAAGGATCAACAATAAAACATGAACAAATGCAAATAAAACTTAGTAAGAAATATTTTAGAAGACCAAAACTAATACTGAAAACAGCACTGATATCTAGGAACAAAGTCCAGGATATAAACCAATTTGCTCTTCCTGTCCAAACTTATAGTTTTGGAGTGACTTATTGGCCCCAAAAGGTGTTGGATCAGCTGGACAGGAAAACAAGAAGGATGATTGATGCTTATCAAATGATTTTTAAAAATCAGCGTACACAAAGACTATATATTCCCCATTCTGAAGCAGTTATGGGCCTCCTCATAATTGATTACATGTATAGATCTGCAATCATAGGACTACATACATATCTGCTGGCCTCAAAAGACCCAAACTTAGTGAAAGTTTTAAAACATGAGAAGAATAAGTCTAAGATGACTTCCCCACTTAGTTTAACAGAAGCATATCTGTATCAAGTGGGAATGGAAATCAAAACATTAGCAAATAAACATTGAGCAGCAGCTGAATGTGCCCAAAAACAAAAGAAAGAATATAAAGTGAGGGATCAGATGAGATGGGAAGAAATGTGGAAAATGCATAAATATAGTTGCAAGTATAGACAACTCTTGAAACAACCTTATGTTGATCAGAATTGAATGCAGGAGTGGTTAAGGAGACATGAATTTAAACCGAAAGACGAAAGGTTGATATTGGCAGCCAAAGATAGTGGGCTATGCACACATTGGTTTACAAAGTCAAATAAACAAGTGTGAGAAACAGACAAATGCAGGTTTTGTAAAACAGAAATGGAAACAGTCGCACAACTTGTTGCTGGTTGTGACACACTAATGGCAGAAGGACTGTATACTGAAAAGTATAATAATGTGGCAAGACTGATGCATTGGGGATTGTGCAAACATTATGGTATTGAAATACTTGAAAAATATTGGAAACGTGAACCACAAAGAATTATAGAAAATAATGATGTTTATATCACATGGGATCACCCGTTACCAACAGTCCAAAAATAGATGCAAGAAAAGCAGATATAGTCATCCACGAAAAGAAGACAAAAGTGGTATTGATCAGTGAAATCATTACACCCAGTGCTAGAGTGTCAACATACACAGACATACCAAGTCAGAAAGTATCAGGATTTGCAAGCAGCAACAATAGTAGTAGGAGCAATGGGTCTTATAAAAAAGAATTTACAGTTGTACTTACATAGGTTACTGATACTCCATATGAATTGCAAGAGTTATTACTGGGCACATTGTCGGTACTGCAAAGAGCACTTCTGGCTATTATCAAAGATTGAAACAATACTAATTTCATGACCTTTAATTGTACTTTGACTGGGACTTTTTAATGGGCTCCATTCCTGTCATGGTATTAGAAACCCAAAAGACTTGGAGAAATTAACAAAAGCATGAGGACATAGCAAATCTACTGGCTGGTAAATTCACCTCCAGTTTTACCCCACTTTCTCCCACAGGCATCCCTCTATAAATAACCCAAACCCTAGCTCCTCCCAACTATCCCCCTAGGAACAGATCCTCAATTCATTTTCAAAGACAAAAAATACTGCATCAGTGGGAGCTGATAGTACCCCAGGAAGCTTCCTTAAAAACATGAAACATGACCGTTCCAGGCCTCTAGAAACACTACATAATCATAGCCTTTAAACAGGCTTTATGCCAAGTGAATGGAGGACTGAAAATTTTATCCTATTGCATCAGAGGACATCCATGGAAATGACTGTCCCTTACGTCTGACTAGTCTTATAGAAAGGCCATGGAAAAACATATCATATGGACATGATAATAATGAAACATGAAACCTTCAGCTGATGGATCCAATTCAGTTTGGTTTCATCAAGGAAGGGCCATGCCTACTCAAGCTGGTGGACTTCTTTGTAAAGTTCATCAAAGCAATGGATGAGGACAAAATGGTGCATGCTGACTAACTTGACCTGGCAAAAGCATACAACACAATTCCACACTTTGACATTGTAGATAAGCACACTGAAATAGGCATAAACCCCTACAACACCCACTTGATAGCTGACTGACTCACAGATAGGATCCAAGAATTTAAGATAGGGGAGTCTGTCTCCACAAAAAAGGCCAGACACTAATGGATTCCCCTAGGGCTCGTAACTGGGGCCATTCCTGTTTGACATTTACTAATCTGTCTCAAGCCTCTGACTTAACCAAATTTGCAGACAACTGCAAATTAGGTGCACTCATTGAATCCTCCTCTACCAAGATAGCGTGTCACAAAGTAATAATCAGCGTTAGACTCATGGTCTTAAACCCAATGCTAAGAAGTGCATAATAGTATGCATTGGAAAGACATCCACCCCCACAAATTACTACATCAATAACACACCCCAAAGAATAAACAAAAAAGTGAAGCAGAAGCACCAAGATTGTAACTAGAATCCACCTTGTAGGTCCTTCAGAAAACGGAAAATACGAGGTTTGTTTAAAAAAAGGTTTTAAAGCACAATCCACAAACTGCATAAACAAATAAACGCACTTGTAGCACCAGCATTTTCGTTTCTCCTCATAAAGACTTCATCAGATGACCTAGAATAAAATTATACCATTTATATAGTCCCTCACATATATGAATAAACCAATCACATTGTATAATAAACTTGCTTTTGATGCAGAAGGCTGTGGGTTCTCACAGTAGGTAGAGATCCATTGGTAATACTGTACTCTGTTGTAAGGGGATGGATGCTGCAGTCGATGATCTTATTTTGTCAGCTACTCAAGTTAACAGTACTAATTTTAAAAGGTGTCACTTCTTTGACAGGTTCCATATTTTTGCATAACATTTTTGGTCTGTTTTTCATACAATTGTGGTTTTCTGGCAAATTAGTAGCAAATCATTAAAGATTGAAGTTAGAAAATAATGGCAGACATTTGAGTTTCAGATTTCATACCCTTCAGAAAATTCATACTAATGCAAGACCTAATACTATTCTATTATCTTTCTAAGTTTATAAAATAATATTTAAACATTGTCTTTATTTCTGGGCCTGTGCCCCACTTCTATGTTTGGCTTTGTCCAGATTTCTTGCTCTGAGGTTGAGAGATATGAGTGTCAGAGCCATCACCGTGGGCCAGAGACATTTCAAACTGTGACCTACTTGTTGCACCCCACTCCCATGTAGTGACTCTGGATGTGTCCAAGCAAGACAAGGAGCAGTTATGCAGTATAAGTGTGCAGAGTATTCCCCCATCTAAGGTAGACCACAAGTATGACTGTGGCTTTTCATCTGTCCTTGATTTTGCAGAATGTTCTGGTTTTTTGTCATATTTTATACTGTTGATTTATGCTTCTTATTATTCAGAAAATGCATGCTGTTGCAGTGCCCTGTTGCTCTCTATTAAACTACCAATCCTTTCCTGACCATCAGGTTGTAAGATGTAAGTAAGCTTTAATAAGCATACTGTTAAAGAATTAGCAACATTGAAAGCCTTTTCATTGTTGCCATGCAGAGAATATTTACATAACTAGATAACGTATAAGCCTTAGGTATTGAAATACATATGAGAGTATTTGTAATAAAGGACAGGATTACAGTATTTTCAGAAGCTCATTACATTTGTTGGAGACTTACAGTTATCTTTGCAGGCTTTACCTGTAACCGTAAACTAAACAGAATGCCAATCTATCATGTGTGGTCCATAAACTGTGCAGTAATCCTTTAAGCAATTTATCTTGAGCTTGTTTCTTGTTCGCTGTCCATTTTTTACTTTGATCATGTGTTCCGCATGAAACAAGTAGATAGTTGTTGTCAGGCAGCAGGTCCTTTTTGGATAAGAAACATTTTTACAAGTGGGGTATCACAGAGATTGCTACTTTTAGCATGTTACTTGGTAATTTTATAAAGCTGAATATAAATTATAATTAGAACTGCAGTGCAAGGAGAAGTGGTTTGAGCTGAGTGCTGCTTGTTTTATTTTATGCTTGATTTTGACTGGTATTCCAGTAATGTAATTAAAAACAATTTATTTTTTCATGCCTTACAACCTTTGTGTTTCCATCTAGATATTAAGTAAGTTGTCATGTAGCCAATGCACTGAAATATTTTTTCTTCTACACTTCATTTTGTCTTGATTGGACTCTCGTAATGACAGTTTGACACTCAGGACAGCGTATTTAATTAAAGTTCCAGTTGTTGTGGTTTTCAACATAGCTCCACCCCTTTCTAGTTAGTCACACCCTTTCCATTGGCCCCACCCATTCAACTGTCTCCTGCAGCCCCCCTTTAATTTGAAGTCACCAGCACTGCTAGGTTTTACATGTAAAGTGTCTTTTATTGCTTTGTCTTCCTGGCAGGTGCAGATTATTAAAAAAAATGTTAAATTTTAAGTTCTGTGAGACTGGGAAACTTAAGCAGAAGTGTCAAGAATGATGTAATCTGAAATGACTCAGCAGTAATGTGTATTATCAATTTATGGGCTATCTCAGAAAGTAAGAATACCATTTTGTATATTGTGCTGAAGCTGGCAACAACTCACCAGCACTGTGCCTTGCTCTGTAAGCAGGATATTAGATTTTAGTATTTCTCTTAGCCAGCCTGTGGATCATATTAATATTTACAATGAGATAGAATTATTTACAAAATTCTATCTAGCTGGGCTGGCAGCCCCTCAGTTTATCACAAGGGTAACAAAAGAAAGTCATATGGAACAAAGGATCATTTGTTGTTAAATAAAGTTGTAATGGAGAACTGTAAATAGGGGACTAATCTAAGTATGGCATGGATAGACTAAAAAAAAGCATTTGACAGTATCCCACATTCATGGATAAATCAGTGCTTAAAATGTATACGGTACACCCTATATGGATCATTTACATTACAGCGACCATGAAACAGTGGCAAACCACTTTACAGTTAAGCCATGATAAAGGACAAATTATTATTCCAGGGATAAAAATTCACAGGGGGATATTCCAGGGTGACTCTTTGTCACCATTTCTATTTTGTCTTGCCCTTAACCCACTAAGTTACCGACTTAACAGATTAGGTCATAGCTACAATATGGCACCCAGAAAACAACAAAGTGTAAAGACTTCTCATCTTCTTTTTGTAGATGATTTAAAACTGTATAGTTCATAAGATGAGGAACTGAAAATGCAACTGCAAGTGGTCAAAACTTTTTCAGATGATATAAGAATGTCATTTGGTCTTGATAAATGTGCAAAAGCAACCTTTAAAACAGGAAAGATGCAGCACCAAGAAGACATCAGCCTGGGACAGGAATGTGATATAAAAGAACTTGAGCAAGAAGGAGTGTATAAATATTTGGGAATATATGAAGGATCAACAATAAAACATGAACAAATGCAAATAAAACTTAGTAAGAAATATTTTAGAAGACCAAAACTAATACTGAAAACAGCACTGATATCTAGGAACAAAGTCCAGGATATAAACCAATTTGCTCTTCCTGTCCAAACTTATAGTTTTGGAGTGACTTATTGGCCCCAAAAGGTGTTGGATCAGCTGGACAGGAAAACAAGAAGGATGATTGATGCTTATCAAATGATTTTTAAAAATCAGCGTACACAAAGACTATATATTCCCCATTCTGAAGCAGTTATGGGCCTCCTCATAATTGATTACATGTATAGATCTGCAATCATAGGACTACATACATATCTGCTGGCCTCAAAAGACCCAAACTTAGTGAAAGTTTTAAAACATGAGAAGAATAAGTCTAAGATGACTTCCCCACTTAGTTTAACAGAAGCATATCTGTATCAAGTGGAATGGAAATCAAAACATTAGCAAATAAACATTGAGCAGCAGCTGAATGTGCCCAAAAACAAAAGAAAGAATATAAAGTGAGGGATCAGATGAGATGGGAAGAAATGTGGAAAATGCATAAATATAGTTGCAAGTATAGACAACTCTTGAAACAACCTTATGTTGATCAGAATTGAATGCAGGAGTGGTTAAGGAGACATGAATTTAAACCGAAAGACGAAAGGTTGATATTGGCAGCCAAAGATAGTGGGCTATGCACACATTGGTTTACAAAGTCAAATAAACAAGTGTGAGAAACAGACAAATGCAGGTTTTGTAAAACAGAAATGGAAACAGTCGCACACCTTGTTGCTGGTTGTGACACACTAATGGCAGAAGGACTGTATACTGAAAAGTATAATAATGTGGCAAGACTGATGCATTGGGGATTGTGCAAACATTATGGTATTGAAATACTTGAAAAATATTGGAAACGTGAACCACAAAGAATTATAGAAAATAATGATGTTTATATCACATGGGATCACCCGTTACCAACAGTCCAAAAATAGATGCAAGAAAAGCAGATATAGTCATCCACGAAAAGAAGACAAAAGTGGTATTGATCAGTGAAATCATTACACCCAGTGCTAGAGTGTCAACATACACAGACATACCAAGTCAGAAAGTATCAGGATTTGCAAGCAGCAACAATAGTAGTAGGAGCAATGGGTCTTATAAAAAAGAATTTACAGTTGTACTTACATAGGTTACTGATACTCCATATGAATTGCAAGAGTTATTACTGGGCACATTGTCGGTACTGCAAAGAGCACTTCTGGCTATTATCAAAGATTGAAACAATACTAATTTCATGACCTTTAATTGTACTTTGACTGGGACTTTTTAATGGGCTCCATTCCTGTCATGGTATTAGAAACCCAAAAGACTTGGAGAAATTAACAAAAGCATGAGGACATAGCAAATCTACTGGCTGGTAAATTCACCTCCAGTTTTACCCCACTTTCTCCCACAGGCATCCCTCTATAAATAACCCAAACCCTAGCTCCTCCCAACTATCCCCCTAGGAACAGATCCTCAATTCATTTTCAAAGACAAAAAATACTGCATCAGTGGGAGCTGATAGTACCCCAGGAAGCTTCCTTAAAAACATGAAACATGACCGTTCCAGGCCTCTAGAAACACTACATAATCATAGCCTTTAAACAGGCTTTATGCCAAGTGAATGGAGGACTGAAAATTTTATCCCATTGCATCAGAGGACATCCATGGAAATGACTGTCCCTTACGTCTGACTAGTCTTATAGAAAGGCCATGGAAAAACATATCATGGACATGATAATAATGAAACATGAAACTGTCAGCTGATGGATCCAATTCAGTTTGGTTTCATCAAGGAAGGGCCATGCCTACTCAAGCTGGTGGACTTCTTTGTAAAGTTCATCAAAGCAATGGATGAGGACAAAATGGTGCGTGCTGACTAACTTGACCTGGCAAAAGCATACAACACAATTCCACACTTTGACATTGTAGATAAGCACACTGAAATAGGCATAAACCCCTACAACACCCACTTGATAGCTGACTGACTCACAGATAGGATCCAAGAATTTAAGATAGGGGAGTCTGTCTCCACAAAAAAGGCCAGACACTAATGGATTCCCCTAGGGCTCGTAACTGGGGCCATTCCTGTTTGACATTTACTAATCTGTCTCAAGCCTCTGACTTAACCAAATTTGCAGACAACTGCAAATTAGGTGCACTCATTGAATCCTCCCCTACCAAGATAGCGTGTCACAAAGTAATAACCAGCGTTAGACTCATGGTCTTAAACCCAATGCTAAGAAGTGCATAATAGTATGCATTGGAAAGACATCCACCCCCACAAATTACTACATCGATAACACACCCCGAAGAATAAACAAAAAAGTGAAGCAGAAGCACCAAAATTATAACTAGAATCCACCTTGTAGGTCCTTCAGAAAACGGAAAATACGAGGTTTGTTTAAAAAAAGGTTTTAAAGCACAATCCACAAACTGCATAAACAAATAAACGCACTTGTAGCACCAGCATTTTCGTTTCTCCTCATAAAGACTTCATCAGATGACCTAGAATAAAATTATACCATTTATATAGTCCCTCACATATATGAATAAACCAATCACATTGTATAATAAAAAAAAAAAAAAAATCACTTCCTTTAAGAAAACAGTGTTGTATAAAACCTTAAATTGTATAAATAAACACTTACTTAAAAACATACTATTACATAAATACTTTAAAATTCATTAGATACTTTCCTTATAATATAAAAATATAAAAATATTACTAAAAACAATTTAACTTAATCGGGTGATGTAGAAAACAACATTATTGTACCTTCTAGTGGCTTTATTAGGAACTGTGTCTTAAATGAAAATTTTAGTTTGGCAGATCTCAGTTTTAATAATGGAACAATAGATATAAAATCATTTAAACCGGGGGGGGGGGGGCTTGATGCTTCCAGCGTTACTTGCCACCAAAGTTCCCTGAACTCTAGTCTCTCCTACCATAATCCACCCCTGATTTCTTTTGGTATTTGTTCCAAGACTAAAAAAATAGAGTAGATCCAGTAGTCAGGAAATATGGAATGCAAATAGACAGCAACTTGGCCTTTAACTATCATGTGTTTACACTGTTAAGAAAATAATTTCATGTTGTATGACTGATAAGCAAGGTTATGGCATCCATTTCCAAAGATGTCATTGTTCCTTTGTACTCTTCCCTCATAACTCAAAAAAAAAAAACAAGTAATCTCCGTGGTATCCCCGAAGTCTCAAAACAACCCACTAAACAAGTGTAGTGGGTCCAAATACAAAACAGTGTAAGAAACTTTTCTGTGTGGAAGATTTTCAGTCCATATATTTCTAGTTAATCACTGTATATTAATCAGATCAGACAAAAGTAGTAGAAGTAGCAAACTTAAACTCATCTTAAGTAAAAAAAATAAATAAATAAAAAAACAGACTGCCTGCCTTGCTTGGATTACTTTGGAATCAGTGGCGGCTGGTGACTTCAAATTAAAGGGGGGCTGCAAGAGACAGCTGAATGGGTGGGACCAACTAGAAAGGGGTGGAGCTATGCTCAAAACCACAGCAACTGGAACTTTAATTAAATACACTGCCCTGGGTGCCAAACCGTCATTATGAGAGTCCAATCAAGACAAAATGAAGTGTATAAGAAAAAAAATATTTCAGTGCATTGGCTACATGACAACTTACTTAATATCTAGATGGAAACACAAAGGTTGTGAGGCATGAAAAAATAAATTGCTTTTTAAATACATTACTGGAATGCCAGTCAAAATCAAGTATAAAAAAAAACAAACAGCACTCAGCTCAAACCACTTCTCCTTGTACTGCAGTTCTAATTATAATTTATATTCTGCTTTATAAAATTACCAAGTAACATGCTGAAAGTAGCACTCTCTGTGATACCCCCACTTGTAAAAATGTTTCTTATCCAAAAAAACTGCTGCCTGACAACAACTATCTACTTGTTTCATGGAGAACACATGATCAAAGTTAAAAATGAACAGCGAACAAGAAACAAGCTCAAGATAAATTGCTTAAAGGATTACTGCACAAGTTATGGACCACACATGATAGATTGGCATTCTGTTTAGTTTACGGGTAAAGCCTGCAAAGATAACTGCAAGTCTCCAACAAATGTAGTGAGCTTCTGAAAATACTGTAATCCTGCCCTTTATTACAAATACTGTCATATGCATTTCAATTTACACAACGGCCAGCAAGTACTGTTCCAAAACCATTTTATTGACAAATACACAAAGGATATAAAAATATATCCTGCTCCATGGCACTACTAAAGATTTAGTTTTGTTGATATCCAAACAGGATGACAATAGCTGTCATTTTGTTTTTTAATTCCTCAAGTGCCTGTCTTTCAGTATGCTGAATATTGTCTGACAAAATATTGAAGCCATATGGCGGAAAATGTAAATCCCTAAGTACTGCCTGTTGAAAGGCTGTAACATGCATAAATTTTTTAACTTTCTTTCAGTTTATTTATCATACTCAATCAATTCTTTTGATAAATTTGGCAACCAACCATAGTGGTGTTGGATTCAAATTGTAACAAATACAATAACTCTTTAATCTCAACAATATTTAGTCTCTTGTCCTTTCATAATAATAATCTGTCAATATTTACAACTACTTTGGATCCCGGATCAAACTGCCTCCTCAAACTCATTGGTCAGCCTCTCTTCAGAGATCTAATTTTTTATGTAAGTAAGCCTATGAGCTGATAGCATAACCATATGTTTGCTCAAGGGCCCTTCTTTTCAGATACAAAATGCAAAATGCCATCCATATCATCAGAGAGGTGGTCTGTTGAGAATGCATGCTTGTAGAATCGATGATTCCAGTCCAAAGACCTGGATATCTTCTCCTATCAGCACACCCTGCAATATACTGTACTTCATAATATGTGTCCCAACCAAAACCTAAATGGGGAGATTGTGGTGCCAAAACTAGAAAGAAAAAAAAAAAAAACTCAAAAAAAAAAAGGCGAATAAATAATATCAATTATAATAGAATCTATAACATATACAAATACCAGTAACTCAGGAAAACACCAGCTACAACTAAGTCCAGCTAACCAATATTGACCAACCAACATACCAAAAAGGGTAGTAGATGGAAAATAAATAGTGGGACCTAAAAATGGCCAATGGATGGAATAAACTACTAAGCTACTAAATCAGTTCAAAATCAAATAACAATCCAATCCAAATGTATTTTTTTTTAAATAATAGTCTCTAATCATTAACGTCTCAAACTTGCAGAGTAGTGTCTAACAAAATACACAACTATATACAAAAAAAAAAAAATAGATGAATATAATAAGTACACACACACACAGTCTTATTTATATATTTTATAAAGAAGAATAATAATAATATATTTTACCAATAAATAATTATTAAATACCTTAGAACTCAAAAAGGCATAAAAATACCTTTATAATATTCTATAGTATATATCATAAAAATCTTATCCAATCTATAAAAATCTATCAATAGAGGGCCTAAGCCAGTCAATTCTCAAACAAAGTCAATTCAGAGTACAAGTAAACACACCAAACATAAACATGCTTATGTGGACATAATTGTAACCATAGGTAATAAACCACCATTTTTCTTCAAACATTTTTTTTGCAGCCCAGTACTATGCACTAAAATATAGCACCTAAAAAATTAAGAGCTAGGTACTATATAAGTGTATGTGTAGGAATGTAAAATGGTCCGACATAATACATGTAAACCAACCACACATTCTGGGTATATCATAAGCCCTATAGATAACTAGGTGCAAGAGTGGTAGTAGATGAAAACATGAAAATGATAATGTAATCTGTATATCCCTTTGGCCAACCACCATTATATAAATATCTGGCAATAGCGTGTATAGCGACAAAAGCACACTCACGCTACCTTAAGTACAAAAGATATGCGAAACACTTGCACCTTATATAAAAACACAAGCATTAGTAAACCCCATACAGATTAAAAATGTAAACCCCAGAATACCTGATTTATGTATAATCTTAACAATGTGCACACCCTAGTACTAAAACCAATATGAATGCAATATACAACTATAAAAAAAGGCCACCGATGTTCCAAAAAGCGTTGACGGCCTAATATTCTTAGGTAAACAGTACCTGAACATGAGGATAACAAGTATTCCTCAATACAATGTTCCCAGAGACCATCAGATATTCGTCTATATTATAGATTCCGCACAATAAGTGGCTTTTTGAACCCACAAAAAGCGAGCGGAACTTGCTTCTAACTGGACTTTATCATTTCAACAACCAAACACACAAACCAAACCTCTGGAGGCCGATGCGAAAACCAAACAACAAATTACACAGCGACCAGCAAGTACTGTTTCCAAAACCATTTTATTTGACAATACACAAAGGATATAAAAATATATCCTGCTCCAAACGGTTTCGGTTACCAATCAAAATTCAAACATAAGTTCTTAATATTAAATATGAATGTATAAATAAAAATAAAAATAAAAATAATAACAATAAAATGTACAAAAATTTCAATCACATTGTCAAACTCTAATACCAGCCTTGTTGATGACTCTATCACCAACAATCCTGTCAATAATAGTGAACTTGAATTTTGCCGTGGGATGTTTCATAGTATTCCACTGAAGAAAACGAAACAGTTTGGAGCAGGATATATTTTTATATCCCTTTGTGTATTTGTCAATAAAATGGTTTGGAACAGTACTTGCTTTGTGTAATGTAATTTGCGTTTGGTTGAATGCATCGCGCTCACGTGAGAGGTTTGGTGTGTTTGGTTATATGCATTTCAATACCCAAGGCTTATTTGTTATCTAGTTATGTAAATATTCTCTGCATGGCAACAATGAAAAGGCTTTCAATGTTGGTAATTCTTTAACAGTATGCTTATTAAAGCTTACTTACATCTTACAATCTCCGACAAGCTTACCTGATGGTCAGCAAAGCATTGCTACTTTAATACAGAGCAACAGGGCACTGCAACAGCATGCATTTTCTGAATAATAAGAAACATAAATCAACAGTATAAAAATATGACAGAAAACCAGAACATTCTGCAAAATCAAGGACAGATGAAAAGCCACAGTCATACTTGTGGTCTACCTTGGATGGGGGAATACTCTGCACACTTACACTGCATAACTGCTCCTTGCCTTGCTTGGACACATCCAGAGCCCTAAAATGGGGAGGGGAGTGGAGTGCAACATGTAGGTCACAGTTGGAAATGTCTCTGGCTGACGGTGATGGCTCTGACACTCATACCTCTCAACCTCAGAGCAAGAAATCTGGACAAAGCCATAGACAGAAGTGGGACACAGACCCAAAAATAAAGACAATTTTTAAATATTGCTCTTATAAACTTAGAAAGATAATAGAATAGTAGTAGGTCTTGCATTAGTATGAATTTTTGAAGGATATGAAATCTGAAACCCAAATGTCTGTCATTATTTTCTAACTTCAATCTTTAATGATTTGCTACTAATTTGCCAGAAAACCACAATTTTATGAAAAACAGACCAAAAATGTGATGCAAACATATAATATAACCACACAATACATCTGGGAACCTGTCAAAGAAGGAACACTTTTTTAATATTAGTACTGTTAACTTGAACAGCTGACAAAATAAGAGACTCTACATGAATTTCTAAAATAAAAGTAATCTATAACTCTGATCATTAAAATTATTTATTAATTGTAAATCCTCCACATTTTCTTCCAAAATTGTCATTTTGCAGAGGGATTATTAAGGGGAGAGCAACATTTTGAGCCAAAATTGAGCACAGTTGAGAGGTTTAGATATGTCTAGTTCTATAAAGCGATTTATTTGCGTGTACCTCTCAACCTCTTAATGCAGGAAATCTGGATAAGGCCAAATATACTGGGGGAACATACAAACAGCACTAAAAATTGCTCTTGTATAAACTTAAAGCTAGAATAGCAGGTCTTTCTTGCTTTAGCATGCATTTTTCTGAAGGTTATGTAGTCTGAAACTCAACGTCTGTTATTATTTAGTGATTTAATTCCTAAATGATTTGCCAGAAAACCACAAATTTTATGAGGAATAAACAAAAAATCATCTTCTTCTTTCATGTTTTCCCAGTTAGGGGTCACCACAGTGGAACGGTCCACAGAATGATTGGCTGTGGAGTTTTACGGTGTCAAGTTGCCAGCCCGGCACCCAACCTTCCAAAGAAGGCACACACACACACACACACACACACACACACACACACACACACACACACACACACACACACACACACACACACACACACACACACAGACACCTACGGCCAATTTAGAGTGTCCAATCCACCTACAGCATGTCTTTGGGATGTGGGAGGAAACCGGAGCACCCAGAGGACATGCATGCTAAAGTTCTAAGGTTTGCAAAGACAAACATTCATGTTTTAGCTAAAAAAATGGAAGAAAACAGATTTCATTGCCTTCATATCTGTTTTGCAAGGTCAACGCCTGTACACAAGAAAAGTTTTACTAGAATGTTATAGTGTCATTTGTAAAATAGGACAGTTACTCTATTCATTAACAGAACAGTAGCCTTAACATTGATATATTACTTCACTAGCTCACCTAGATTTTCACGCAGGAGTGAGCGTGGTGGGGATGATTGACGAGTAAACCACATATAAAATGAGGCATGGCTGATATGCCATTGGTTAAGGCAATAAAAAATAATGGGGATGAAGATAGCAAATCAACTACATTTGAGGTTGCACAAATGAAAGTTTTGCATTTACAGAGAGTATGTATGTTCATATGGGGTAAAGGAGTTTATGCAGGTGACTGTATGGAGGAATTCCTCATGGTTTCCAGAATTAAGTGATTGATGATGAATGCATCAAAGTCTTTACTATGCCAGCGAAGAAGCAATGGTTGAAGTTGGTACTGCCTGTTGACACAGTACAATGGGGACATAGGATGAGGACAGTTTAAGACAAACCAATGGATTTTTTAGGGGATGGGGAGGCAGCAAGTAAACAGGCTCCCATCATGAAATATGCCAAGGCTAGTCAAGGAGGACACAGTAAGAATGGAGATATATTCAAGCTAGACTGAAATTAAACCACATCCCTTACAACTGGAAACCTGATGGAATTAGATTTGTCAGAAATAGAACTGCAACTCATACTTGGGTCTCTCTCTCTCTCTCTGTATCTCTAAAATATCAATGAAATGCTGTCTTACAATAAAAAGGTATACTCTGTAATGAGTGAAACATTCTGAACACTTAATCCCAAGTTTCAGCAATGGTACAGACATCAATGTTGTCTTACAAGAATGAAAAGTCCTAACGTGCCCATTTTAATTTTGACACTTCTAGAATAACTTTTTTTTTTAACTGAAGAGAGAGATCTAAGTTGATATTATGGTGGTGATGGAAAACTTCCCGATCAATAATTGCACTCCATGTGTAGAAAGGTACTGAAGCCATTTAGTGCAAAAGTACTGTGGCTGGTAAAGCACCTTACTCCAAGCAGACGGGCACTAAATTCCCCACTCTAGGGCACTGCATTCATTAAAAACATACACAAGAACCAGACAATATGAAGTCTTACTTTATCATCATCATCCTTGGCATAAGATTAGCTCTACCCATCTATCCTAACAGTGAGAAAAATTAAAAAGCTTTCCTAGTAAGAAAATTCTAGTAAACATTTGGTTGTTCGAGTTCCAACAGTAATTGAAACATACTAAATAACTATACCATGCAACCTCATCAATGCCATATGAACAGCATTCAAAACCCATTTCATAAAACTAACTGATCAACTAAGTAGCCCACACCGCTGACCAAGTTCTCCAAATCCTTTACTAGACAACTGTGCCCCACTTAACACCAACAAGCCCCATGATTTTGAACTAGAATCAGACTCACGTTTAACACACAAATTAACCTCTCATCCACTGTTATGTGTGTCTTCACCCTATACAACGATGCCTATAATTAACCTCTGACTGCATAATTTCTACAATAAAATAAAGGACAACTGAACTGCATCAAGTCTCTTTACCACCAAAAAAAAAAAATGCTCATTAATAATGCATCTTAACTCGACCCACTCTTGTTAACCGATATACAAGACAAATTATTACAGTTCTACTTGAAAGTTCTCTCCACCAACCTAATTGTAAATACATTATGAATTGAATTTCACAACAACAAACAAACCAAAGCTTTAGTCAGCATCTCTACAAAACACACTTATTACAACAAAGCTATAAGGACCAACATAATTACTCATTTCATTAAGACAAAGACAGACCGACACTTTGAATACAAGAATACAGAAATATTAAACATTTCATTTCAGTTATGTGCAACTTGGTATTAAGAATTTACTTGCCTTCTTGTGGTATTTTTAAAGGTTTGAACCAAAATTGAAGACCCTACCCAGCTGTTGCAAATCCTTCCTGTGTGACTGACTCAGTCACGAATCAATCCACAACTGACTTACTGTTTGATTCTCACTCTTTTCCCAGCACATAAAGCCCGGGAAGAGAGCGACAACCAATCAGCAGCATTTAGCCCAGCAAGCATGTCATGTACGTGCCTGCGGACGTCGCAGTCCGAGCCCCTTTTAATTCTATGCGGTTTGGAACCGCATAGACTGCTGGGCATCACAATGATGCCTTAATTAGTCCACCGGGCTGCAATAAAAACAAAAAAAAAATCTTTATTTAAAATGGCCGCAACCCGAGGCGGTTGAAGTGCGCATGCGCGTACTTGCCGAGTCACGGACTCGGAGACAAACAAAGTAAACCAAAAAAATAATACTGCCAGTCTCACTCTCTGTCACACAAAAATGTACTTTTTCTTTTTTTTAGCTGAGGGGGCTGCAGTCCAGCAGTCCGATGCCACGAGCCGCCCCTGTTTGGAATACTTAGTAATTGTGTACAATTATATATTATTTATTTATTTATTTATTTTTTTTTGACTTAAGACGAGTTTAAGTTTGCTACTTCTACTACTTTTGTCTGATCTGATTAATATACAGTGATTAACTAGAGATATATGGACTGAAAATCTTCCATACAGAGAAGTTTCTTACACTGTTTTGCTTCCCTCATAACTCCAATCATCAAGTAAAATGCACCCTTCAGCATGTATATGACCAGGCATATGCAACAAATGGAACACGACCACAGAGGTTCCTCACAAAAAGTATACATGGTGTAGAAAAGAAGTCCTACACAAACTGTTTCAAAGCATTGTCCTTATACACTGTCTCCTACAGGTTGCTGAAAGGTGACCTAATCCTGGCCTACAGAGCATCCTCTGATCCAGCCTGAATGGACCTGCTGCACATTTGAAAAAGAAATAGCTCCAGATATACCTGATCCAGGGACCTAAACCTAGCATGCTACATAAACAGGACATGCTAGAGGGACAGGTATGTGTCTCAGAAGCTATCCCTTTCTCTGGAGCAAGCTTCCTATCCAGGTGAAACTTGAATCAGTAGATGGGGAATTACAAATTTACCCCTGGTCTGGCACCTATGTCTCTATTAGAAAGAGGATGCTTGTAAATGCTTGTCCACTCATGACAAAGGTTATATACCCCCACATAACTCATGGGACCAATACCTTCCTAATATTTCTAGAAGGCATGGCTAGGCTTTAAAATGCTCTTTATGGTCATTAGCTTAGTATTCTCCTATTTTCCTAAACAGGCAAATTGAACTTTGTTTAGTTCAGCTATAAGTATATAGAAGAATGTATTAGCTAACTCCAGGGCTGCACTATATGTTCCGGTATCTAAATGCAGTTTTTCTGCAATAGTTACAGCCAGAACCATAACTACATTATCTGGCACCTTCAGCTGTGTCCCAGGCTGTAACTGCCTGGCATCTTCCTCAGCTATGATTTGAGGAGCACAAAAAAAAATAACTGTATTAGATTGTTTGACACAAAACTAACAAGCAGTTTGATTCAGTTAAATAACCAGACTCTTGAGTGTTTCAGTGCTTCAGCAGTGGCCACAAATGCAGTACTGGCATTAATTTGCTGGCACTGCACTAACACACCATTGGCACCTGCTGATTGCAGCCCTTCATCTCACCCTAGTTATGGGTCTGGTTAAAGCATCAGACCAGCAGTATTCCAGCGGATATGCTATCTTATTTTATCATCTGTAGTCCTCAGTAATTCACTATGCTCCATCAGGTTCCTATATTGGCCATACAGAGTTGCTGAATGGACTTACAGTCAGTTCGTTTAGGGTGTCCTTGAAATGATTCTTGAATAATTTCTGATATCTCAGTATGTCCTGTAGGAATTCACTATTGCTTCAGGCTGACCACTGTAGTTGGTATGGCTCTCATTTAGCTTCACCATGGACCACAGCCTTGACTGTATTGACAGAGCAATGCCATATCCTGAAGTTAAAGGGTCTCATTGTAGTCTGTAAGGTTTTACTTTTTAATATCCTATACATATGTGCTGGTATAGTGACTGTTACCACTCTAATACGCATAGGGACCCACCCCCCCCAGCATTTATCACTTTTAATAGTCTGCCCTCAGAATCACTAGAAGTTGTCTGGAAAATAGTCATTTCTACTACTGCATCAACTTGTTGTGGCCCATTATTCCAATCAGGTAAAGAGCACATAGGAGAGCCGGTGCCCCATGTGTAACTATTCTCACTGCACCTTTAGCTGTTGGGGATCCACCCTCAAGTAATAATGTTTCCTCTTTATCCAGTGGGGTCTTTCATTCCTTGCTCATTCCTTTCCTACCCCAGTTCCTTACTATCACCAAAATTGCTTTTCTGCCATTCCCTCAACTCTTCTTCAGATAGCAAGTCATGGAATAACCGCTTACTGCCTACTATTTCTTCTTGATTACGTTTTACAGGAGTGGAACCCCTATAGGGGGCTACTTTTCCATTTTTTTCATGTTCCTTTTGCTTCTTTTTCCATTTTATATACACTTCCTCTATTAAGTCTTTCAGTAGGTTCACAGCTAGCTAGTACTAGGCTAGCTGGCCTGGCAGACCATTGTAAGCCTGGCCAGTTTCCCTTTATCTGCTTGAAATAACCTACCCATTTGGTTATAAACTGAACTTACCCACCCCATGGTTGATAATTATATATTACTCATAAGGAGAGTAAGTGGGATCATATAGTTGATAATTTGAGGGGTCTCGTGCATGGCATAAAGAATTCGGGAGCTGCTTTTGTTCATTAAAAGTACAGAGGCAGTCCTGGGGTAAATTTTCTGTTCTAATCCATAGATCTAAGTTGCACTTGAATATGGACAGGGATAAACTTTTTTTTATGTGTATGGAGAGTCTGTTCCACAGTGGCAGTATCCTTTGTGAGATATATATATATGTCCCTACAAACCTTTCAGTTGATGTTGCAGAAAAGGTTTGGATCTCTAGCCTGAGTATTTCTGATGCCATTTGACTTGCTGATGTGCAGTACATTCATCAGTAATGGGTCAGAGGATGCCTTGTATGCCAGGCACAGATCACCTCTTAGCAGTTTATAGGATACCGAATATAGTGACAGAGCTTTAAGTCAGTCCATGAGGGCATGTTATTTAGGCCTTGTATTCTTTTAATAAGATATCTTTGTGGGTGTTCCAGTTGTTGCATGTCTGGAGAGATACATGCCAAAGGGGGCATTATATACAATGACTGGCCTAATGAGTGCTGAATAAATGGGGACAATAACATCCCTAGATCTAGACACAATCTCTTTCTTTATAAGCTGGGCAATATAGAAAGTGCTCAATGGTTAGGCCACTGTTCACATAAGTTTCCAAATCACAGACAACAGGGTCAGTTCTTAGGGGCATATTGTCAATTTGGTAGCTCCTTGGGTAGATATCTTCCCAAGATATACACAATTCAGTCTTTGGCATTTAGTTTCACTTTGTGATTTTGGTGCCATTTATTTATTTGTGACAAACCTTCCTGCAGGATGGCCACATCATTTAGGGATTCAATGACTGCTCTTAGCTTGCAGTCATCTGTGAACATAGTCAGCCAGAGCCCTTTGGTATTGGTTTTTACTTCAGTAAAGTAGATGTCAAACAGGAGAAGTACCAGCACAGAACCCTGGGACTTCACTTGTGACTGGCCTCTTTGTGAAGGTATCTTTCCCTATTTTGATTATCTGCATCCTATTTGTGAGCCTGTTGGCAATCCAGTGGGCGATGTATGGGTTTATTCCCAGTTTATTTAGCTTTTCTACTATACATGAGTGGGGAATTGTGTCAAAAGCTTTGGAAAGGTCGAGGCATGTGGTGTTTACCATTTTTGCAAAGTTGCATTGCTTTGGTGACCTTTTCAAAAAAATCCACCAAGCTAAGTAAGCATAACCTGTCCTTGACAAATCCAAAATGAGATGGGTCCATTGTGTGGAGGTTCCCTATATCCTGATTGATTTGTTCCATGATAAGACCTTCCATGACTTAGCATATGAGGCTGGTCAGACTTATGGGTCTGAAATTGCCTGGGTCTGTGGAAGGTTCTCCCTTATGCAGGGGAATAACTGCAGCTGTTCTCCATTCACTTGGTACTAAATGTGTATGGAGACTGAGATTGAACAGTGTTCTTAAGGGGTGTGGCTAAATCGTGGTTCATTCTATTTAAGACACATCCAGGGATATTGTCAGGATCCATCAGTATTTATAGCTTGTGATAGCACTTTTAGGACATGGCCTTTTGACAGCTGGTGGTGAGCCAATTTAAGGTATATCTACAGATGGAGGGGAGCGAAGGGTAAAGTTACAGCTATATTTATTGACCAGTAGGTTAGCTACAATTTCAGCCTCAGTGTACATTGTTCACAGTCAGTTCAGTACATTACTTCTTTGTGATTTTGAGATTACAAACATAACTAAAAAATGTCTTTATGATTGTCTTTGGCTTGAGTAGTTATTTTAGCTTCAAACTTGGGTTTGGGGGATTTTATTAAGCTACGGAATTGTTTGTTTATTTCAGTGACAAGTGCTCTAACATACTGGGAATTATTCTGCTTACTTTTGGTCAAAATTCTTTTCCTTTTATTATAAAGCTTGTTGATATTATGATTGATATTATGGTTCCACCATGTGAGTTTAGGTTCATAGGTAGGTACTAAGCTATCGGCCCAAGGGCCTAAGAAAGCCTAGCCAACAAGGTTCCCTGGCTTATGCCACCCAAGAAAGTTATTTTCCTGTGGCCCTGTTGAGCAGAGCCACAGAAGTGATCCCCGGGGTATATTTCCTATATCCCATCCACTCATCAAGATTTTTCTTGAAGAGTACTAATGAGGAACTTTGCTTGACATAAATAGGTAGCTTGTTCCAGAGTATGGGAAGTCTCTGGGACAGGAATCTATCCCTCCAGCATGTCCTGTTTATTGTGGTGATAAGGTTTAGGTCCCTAGAACGTGTAGCTTGGAGGGATTGGGATTTCTTTAGGTGTAGCATGTCCAACAGCTCTGGGTTTCACATAGCTTTATATGTTAGGCAGAGATCACCTTGGAGTAGGCGATATGCTATGGAGTAAAGCTGGAGTTTTTTGAGACAGTCAGTGTAGGGCATCTATTTGAGGCCAGTAATCCTTTTTGTGAGGTACTTCTGTGGCCTTTCCAGCTGCTGCAAATGTCTTGTGAGGTACATTCCAAAAGGGGCATTGTACTCTATAATAGGTTTAATGAGTGTCGAGCAGAGAGGAACAATGACCTCTTTTTTCCTGGATAAGAACTCTTTTGTGATGAGGTGTGCCACATAGAAGGATTTCCTGACTACTGTGGCAATGTGATTATCAAAGGAGAGACTACTGTTCACCTGGGTCTCAAGGTCTCTTATCACACATTCGGCGTTAAGTAGACTGCCGTCTATGTGGTAGTTCATGGGTACAGAGTTTTTACCAAAGGGGATGACAATGCACTTTTTGGCATTGAACTTGAGGCCATAGCTCTGAAACCAGGCATCTGTCTTAGTGAGGCCCTTCTGTAGGATGTCCACATCATTTGGGGACTCGACTATGGCTCCTTGTTTGCAGTCATCTGCAAACTTCATTAGCCAAAGGCCTTCTGTGTTTAGTCTGTACTTCAGAGAAGTAGATACCAAACAGGAGAGGTCCCAGGACTGAACCCTGTGATACTCCACTTGTCACTGGTTTGAAGTCAGATTTGGAGTCTGAAACTTTTACAGTATGGGTTCTGTCAGTGAGCCAATTGGCAACCCATCTTGTGATATGGGGATTTATACCTAGTTTAGTGAGTTTATCTATAATTCCAGAATGGAGGATGGTGTCGAAAGCCTTGGTGAGGTCAAGATAGGCTGTGTGAACCACCTTATTCTCATCTATGGCTTTGGTGACTGCCTCAAAGAAGTTGATCAGGTTCAGGAGACATGATCTGCCTTTCACAAACCCGAACTGGGTGGGGTCCAGAGTTTGGAGGTTACCAATGTCTTTGTTTATGAGTTCCATGATGATACATTCCATGGCCTTACAGACCAGGCTCGTCAGGCTAATAGGGCAATAGTTCCCGGGATCAGTGGTGGCTCCCCTTTTGTGGAGTGGGATAACTGTTGCTGTGCACCATTTTGTGGGCGCAAAGCCTGACATAAGGCTGTGACTGAACACGGTGCTTAGGTGAGGAGCCAGTTTGATCTGAAGTTTGTGTAACACGCAGCCTGGGATGTTGTCCGGTCCCATGGATGCTGTGTTTTTGGCTTTAGAGAGTGCAGCTTTTACCTGCATAGTTGTGATTACAGGGACTCTGCATTTTTCCTGTATAGATATATTTAGGTGGTGAGAGGGGGATAAAGTTAGCACTGAACCTATCTGCCAGGATGTTAGCAATATCAGTTGGTTCTGTAATTTTTGTGCTATTGTGCTGTAACTGGGGTTTACCCTGCACTTGTTCCTGCACGGTACAACTGCATCTATGTGGCTATTTGCATGCTGGTATAGTGTGATGGTATATATTTCTGCATATTCAGTGGAGTTAACTGGGTTTTGTGAGGATTTGAAGCTCACCAATGTATCATGTGCGAGTAGGTAGTGTGTATTGAAGAGATTTCTAAAGGTACCTTAGATGGAAGGGATTTCTGGTTTCAGTTTTATTTCAAAAGAGACTGCTTTATGGTGATGAAGATATGCAAGGGATGGTGCAAGATGCCCCCATATTAGAAAGGACAAGATCTAAGATGTTATTCCCCCTAGTGGGAATTGTTCCAGGGCATTTGTATTGACAAAGTCCAGGAATCTCTGTGCTTGCACACTAGTGGTGGCACACTAGTGGTGGTGTAGGTTTCCCAGTCTACAGCTGGATAACACGTAGATCATCTAGGAAAATGATACAGGGTTTAATACTGAGTGATTCTAGCTCCTGTAAACAGGCATATTGGCTTTCTTTTGTCATACAGGGAGTTCTATAACTAGCTAATATATGGTATGGGACCTTCCTGATGGTTACTTGGACATGAAGACGCTCTAGTGCATCATGCTGCTTTACCAGCCTTGATGTGATTCCCTTCTGGAAGTAGATTGATACACCGCCACCTTTTCTTTCCTCTTGCACAGTAGCTGGTCTAAATATGTGGAAGGAGTTATAGCTCTTCACAGCTGGAACGTTCTTCACTATTTTAAAACGCGTCTCAGTCACTACATGGATGTCAGTGTCTTCCAGGGTCAGAATGGCTTGCAGGGAGTAGAGTTTCTTTTTCAGGCTCCCATTATTTTCCATCTTTTATTATGTCGGTAGGTTTATCAGGTAGGCATTGCCTAAAAAAGCCACTATGAGCATGGGTAATGTCTTTGCCAATAATTGAAACCCTAGAGGGGAAAGATGCAGGCTGTCTCTGGCAATGCAACCAAAGCAACGTGGTCTATTGATCATATTCTCCCAGGCTGACAAATATTGGACTCCTTTTGAATGGCACAAAAAACTAAGCCAAATAGTGAAGTCAGCTAATTTTTGCTAATATAATACTCCTTTTTGGTGTAACTCTTCCAGAATAAAACAATGGCTGTGGAGGTATTCAGAAACAGATAGCATTTAGTGAAGTTCTGCTTAACACAATATTAGCACAATTTTCACAGAATTGAGCGAATGTGGCTAGATGTGCATCCAAAATGAATGTTTACCGAGGTACAGAGTTTGAGTCTCGTCTTTGAATGAAATCGGCTAGGCTTAAAACTGCTGACAAAGGCAGCTGGCCTAGTACTTTCCTATAAACCTATTTATGTTAAATGCATATCTAATCAGACTGCATGAAGCTACCAAAGATTTAAAAACACCCGACCGCTGTAAGATTGCATCAAGTAGTGCTTCGCTAAGTGCTAACTGTTTGTTAATGCCACCTATATCATACAGATACTTGCACTTAAAATGGAGTAACAAACCTGTAGATCTTGGAACCTCTCTGTATCCCAGCCATAACTACAATTAAGTGAAACGTGACTTAAACTGCACATGGAAAATGAAGAAATAAATACCTCCTGGCTATGATATAATATGTAACAACTAAACTAGTAAAATAGCAGAAGTGTAATCCTTACTTATTCAAAAATTTTTAACTTTGTCATGTACCCATCACAAATGCCAAGTATCAGTGAGGATGAAATCCTAGTAGCTATCCTTAAAATGAATACACATAAATCAATATTTATAGTAACATTCTGTATATATTGTGTTGGTCTATGAGAGCATACTGTCCTGGGTTACTCTAACATAAGCTATAAGATGAAAATCCTAGGTAACCTTCCTTAGGTACTTTGTCAGAAATGTTGGGGAAACAAATGATTGTAAATATGAAAATTAATATTTTGAGCTGGTATATAAGATCCGAATAGCCTAGGTATACGGTATAGTAGGGGTATAGTAAGGCCTTGCTAAGTTTGATGCTATTGCTGCCAAAAAAAAAAAATAGTTACAAGAAAATAGAAGTTAGAATCTAAACCAATTGTAACTTAAATGTTGAATATTATAAAAGAGGTAAAATAAGTGGAGGTGGGATCTTTAGAAACTGAAAGATCAAATGATATAGAAAAAAATGGAATTTGTGAGGGCAATACATGCAGAATAGTGTTCAGATGGAGGAGAGATATCAAAGGGAATGCAAGACTTGAGCAATTTATGTAATGCTGGAGTGAAGGCCCAACCATAGCATTTTTTAGAAAGGTGCTGGAGAATTGTTAAGCACACCTTAATGCTGGTAAGATCAAATTAAGAGGCCTAATTAAGTGCCCAACAAGGCGAACTACAAGGTCAGGAAAGCCTTGTAGACTAAGAACAATCAGAAGACCTTCTTCAGTTATGTCCAGAACCACAAAGATAACACACAGCAGTCTGCTGAACTGGTGGTAAACAGTACCGCCTTCACAGATCAGGGTGACATTGCAAATCTATTGGCTGATAAATTCAGCTTAAACTTCATCCCCACCCCACCAGCTCCACCAGGTGATATTCCCTCCAACGTACTTCTCTCAGCCACCAGCAGGGACCAAGTGCTAGCAGCATTCACTAAAGACAAGAACACTGCCACCATGGGTCCTGACAACATGCCCTGTTGCCTCTTGAACAGTAAGAAACATGAACTATTAGGACCACTTCAACTACATCCTTGAACCAGACTATGTTCCAAGTGAATGGAGGTCTGCAACAGTCATTCCCCTGTACAAGGGTGGACCATCAACCAACCCAGGGTGTTACAGACCCATCAGTCTAATAAGCCTAATATGCAAAGCCATGGAATGAATTATCATGGAAATGATAAACAAGGACATTGGCAACCTACAGATACTAGACCCATCCCAATTTGGCTTTGATAAGGGAAGGTCATGCCTACTTAACCTGATAGACTTCATGAGAGGTTTACCAAGGCACTGGATGAGGGTAAAACAATGCCTACTGTGTATCTTGACCTGGCTAAGACATTTGATACAATGTGCCACTTAGGCATTGTTGACAAGCTGTCTGAGCTAGGCGTAAATTCCTACATCACTCACTGGATTGCTAGCTGGCTCACAAAGAGGACCCAAGAAGTCAGGATCGGTGAGAGCACCTCTACCAAGAAACTGATCACCAGTGGAGTTCTCCAGAGCCCTGTCCTTGGCCCACTCCTCTTCGGCATCTACTTCTTGGAAGTCAGGGCCAATGGTTAAGGCCTCTGGCTCACCTAGTTCACAGATGACTATAAACTGTGAGCTATTATAAATCCCCTCAAGACACCAACATCTTGCAATTGGGTTTAACATAGACAAATTACTTCTGAAAAAGCCATGGCCTAAAACTCAATGGAAAAATGCATTTTGCCTTTGGGGAAACTGTCAACCAAAGTAAATTACCCCATTGATAAAACACCTCTAAGATTTGAACTAGTAATAAGGGGTCTGGGAACATATGCAGACAGCAATCTATCCTTTGGCCAACACATAGCTAAGATAATAAGAAAATCATTCTATGTCGCCCAACTTATAGATAAGGATATAGCATCCAGGACCAAGGAAGTTATAGTACCACTCAACAAGGCACTTATCAGACCTGTCATTAAATAAAATGCCCCCTTTGGCATGTATCTAATCATACATGCAACCAGGAGCATTTACAGCATAAATACCCTTTCCTACACTCATCGCCTAAAGACTCTGTGTCTGTACTGAGTCTTCTATAGGCTTCTGAGACAAAATCTTTGCCTGCCTCACAGGGCTTCCTCAAACCCAGCCTGGATGGATCTGTTGCATATGTGCAAAGCAAACAGCACCAGAAACACTAGTTAAGGACAGAGACCCTCAATAAGAAAAACATCCTAACATGCTCCCCCTAAAAATTCTTAGTTACCTCCCTGTTAACATGTCCCCCCCCCTCCCATATAGATGCAAATGATACTTGGGACTCAAATTGTTTAGGGTGTGCAGCTAGACTGGTAAGAGCCCCAATGATCATTAGCCATGTAACAACCTATTACATTCAACTCTGTTTATGTCTGCTGTCTACATTACACTCATTAAAATGGATTTGTCAACTAGCTGCTTCCTTCATACAGGAAATACGTACAGATGTTTCCAACTTTATTACCGGCTTTCAAAGCCAGACAAAACAACTTTACTTAAATGGATGCAAGTTGATTTAAAATGACCTAACCATATCCAACAGACTGTGGACTACTCCTTTATTGATTTTGATGTGGAACCCAATCGGATCTGATGGTATTTTGTTTTTTATGATTAACAACTTGCTTCCATTTAGGCCAAAGGGAAGAAACCATGTCCTCATGACACTGAACAACCTCCCAGAAGAGTGAACAACACGCCAGCATTTTCACAGATAGCATGTGGTTCCATGGGCCAAGACGTTATTGTTTTTCTTATATACTCACACTGCTAAAGTATTTCTTTTTTTTATGTGGTTATTTCTATATTTTTATCCCCTGACATCTCTCCAGTAGGGCAGTCTACAATATGTCTTAGGACCATTTGCTAAATAAGTTTTCAGTTTTTTGTATTGTGTTGTAGCTTTCAAAGCTGGCGCGACTCTTGTTTTTTTTAATTAAAATTTTCTTCAGCTAGTAGTACATGGAGCAGACAAATCTCCGTGTATTACAAAGAATTATGATCAGATATCAGATCATAACTTAGAATTATGTGTTCATGATAAGGATGCCAAGATTAACCTCTCAAGCTTTGCTCTTGAGACGTATTTCTTGGTATCCATGTCGCAAACACGTAGTAAGTAAGTTATGATCAGTGACGCAATCATAATCCCCTATGTAAAATGCATCAGGCTAATGAAAATGTTTGCAGTGGTTTGCTTTCTTTTCTATAACTGTATGTGTACTTGTGCCACTGTTGAAAATGTGTGAAGTAAATAAAGATGCTAAAAATAATCCTAGGTGACCTTACTATTGATTGGCCTGAGAGCACTGAAAAAATACTAAACACAGTTATCAGTTTAAATGGATAAGTTTGTCTTACAGAAATAACCACAAAAATATATAAAGTTACTGGAAAAATGTCATTAGACAGGATACTAACAAAAGACTCAAGTAAAATTATCTGTGTAGGAATTATGCCAGACAGTATTAATGGCCACAACCTACTCAGTGCCATACTGAAAAATACCAAAATACATAGTAACGTCCAATATAATGTAGTCCAAAGTATAACCATATTCAGTACTGAAATATTTATTAATATATATCCTTAAACATTGCAACTTGAAACCATTAGAAGTCCTGTCTCTAGACAAAGGTTTAATTCACTTAAACAAAATGTACTTCATCATATTAGACTCTCTAGCACCTCCACACAGGAAAGTCCCAAATCAAAGCCTGCACCATGACTAACACTGAAATAGAAGAGCTAATCCATAATAAAAATAAAGCATGGAAAATGACATTTAGGAAATGCAATCCACCGCAATGTATGCACTTTTGGAGCTTATCAAACATACCATACAAAAGGACAAACCAAGTTATTATAGCAGCCCAAAGAAAGAACATAGCAAATACCCAACAAACATTATTTGTTCAACAATGAATAATACTCTGTTATTTTTGTTAAATGCCATTGAGTCAGAGTCTTGTCATGGTGACCTTATGATCACCTGCCTTGAACTGTATCTTCAGTTAAATGGCTGATCAATGATAAAGAGGACGCCATTGCTGTAGCTATTGTGTCAATCCATCACACTGCTGGTCTTTCTCTTTTACATAGACCTTGTCAAGCATGAAGCCTATCTCCTTGTTTGGTGTGTCTGAAAAGTCTTGTCATTTGAGTTGCCAGGGGAAAGCTTAGCTTTGATCTCTTCTAGTACCAATTGATTTGTTTCTGGGTAATCCATGATATATGTAGCATTCATTATGAACACCATAATTAAATGGTATCAGTTTTTTTTCCTCTCATTTTTTCACTACTGAGTATTGACATCCATATGGCAAAAATTCCATTACATGAACAAATCAAATTTTGTATAAAAAGTTACATGTCTGTATTTTCTTGAACCTCCATAGTCATTCATGCCAAGAATTTGATTTTTGACTGCTTGTCATTCCATTACTGATTATTGATCAAAACAGCTAAAATTGTCTACTATTTTAATTTCTTCTCAATCAAGAATAAAATTATTGATTTTGTCAGTTGCCAGGATTGTGCATTGTCTAGGATATTTATCATTTTGTGCATGGTAATGTGCAAACCATTTCAAGACTATGTTGTTTAATCTCTATAAACAGATGTTTCACACTACCTTCACTTTAAGCCAGTTTCATGGTATCACCAGCAGAGTGAAGGCTATTGATAAGTCGTCTCCAAATTTTCACATCTTGATTTTCTGTATATGGTCCTGCTTGTTTGACAGTTTGATCTGCATACAAGTTAACCAAGTATAGGGAAAATATGTGACACTGTTGTACACATCTGCTGATTCTAAACTATTCTACCCCTCCTTTCTCTGTCTGAATTACTGATTCTTGATCATTGCAAAGGTTGTACATAATATACCTTAAAGTGGTCTGGAGGCTTTTTTTGGTGATTTATGCAGTCAAAAATCCTTGCTATAATCAATGAAACACAAGTAGCTATTCTTTTGGCAGTTGTTTTGTCTTTTCAAGGATCCATCTTACATCTACAGTGGTGTCTCTTGTTCCACTCTTTTTCCTGAACCCTCTGTGTACTTCTGGCAATTCTTATTCCAAGTGTGGTTGTTATTACCTCTGAATAATCTTGAGTAGAATCTTGTTGGCATGGTGGATTAGAGTGATTGTGTGGCAATTTCCATGACCAGATGGATCACCTTTCTTCAAAAGTGGCATATGAATAGTTCTTTCCTGCCTCACAGCCATGAGGCTTTCTTAAAAGTTTCCTGGCAATGCATTATTAGTATTATAATGACTGCATACACATTTTGTAATACATTAGTGGTGATATCAATGTGTTGCACTTTGTTCTTTGTTAAGGATGACATTGCTGCTTCTGTTTCCTCTTTCATCATCACTGGCTCTTGGTTTTAAGGCACATATTGAAATGGCAGAAGATATATTTGATTTCTATAGTACAATGAATCAATGTATTGTTGTGTCTTTCGGATTTTCCCGGTTAGGGGTTGCCACAGCAGAACTCCGGTCCGCTAATGATTGGCAGAAGATTTTTTTACGTGCCAAGTTGCCAGCCCTGACATACAACCTTCAATGAAGGTTCACCCATTCATGCATGTCTCCACACAGAAGACGCTTTAACTGAGAATCGAAGAGGACAACGTCTTACTGTGAGGCGACAACGCTACCACAGCACCACTACCGCAGTTAATGAATCAATGTATTATTATCACTTATTCTTAACCTTGTCAACACAGCTCATCATGGATCCTTTAGTATCTTCACAACCCAGTTGGAATTTTCTCTTTAAATCTTAAAGCTTTAATAAATGCAATCTTGTTTTTCTGACATTTTCTGATTCTCTTTCCTTGCACACATCATTGCAGACTTTCTCTTTGTGACATCCTGCAGCACACTGGAAATTTTTGTTTGTTAAACACTTGCCTCTCTTGCTCCTCTCACTTTAGTTTTCCTACATTTCCGAACTTTATTGAAGTTTAATCAATCATCCCTTTTGATTGGTTCAGCTTTTTGTTTTTGTGAGGACTTCTTCACTTTCTTCAATTACAGCTTTCTTGATGACTTCCAGTAATTCTTCTGGTGCTCTGACATTTGTATCCGGTGCAGTCCGGTATTATTTTCAAGTGCAGATGTATCAGTCTCACTTTTTCTTTGCTTAGCTTTACCTTGAATTTACATACCAGTACTTGTTGGTCTGTACTATAGTCAATAAAATATTATGGTCTAGTAAAAATCCCAAATCTGCCCGTTCCCAGCTAAGACAATCTATAATATAACATTCAGATTTAATTCACACTATATAGTATGGACAATGCCCTTATTGAATTCACAACACCAAAGATGAGAAAAATTGACAAATGCAATGTCACTGCTACCATTTGTCTCACCACAACTTCTGCCAATATGATTAAAAAAAGCATACACAAAAACTCAAAATCATTCCCTTAACAGATGCTAACCTACCAGGACAGCCCCTGTGTATCTCTAATTATAAATCATTCCTTTTACTTAGCCATAGCCATCAAAGTCTGAAAACAATCTAAAATTATCCCCTTACAAAAAGACAGTAAATATTTTGAACTAGCAAACTATAGGCCTATATCCGTACGTGCCCCTCTATCCAAACTATGTCAAACATGTGACCAACTATAGTTGCTCGCCTACCAGAAACAAGACATTTTCTGCAAATCAACTTGGATTTCCCTAGCCAGAATGGCTTTACTAATCTTCATAAACTATGTCCATGAAAAACAAAATCAGAGCTATATAGCTGCATCTCTAATTTTAACTCCATGTAATGCATTTGATATAGTCTTATAATACATATAATTACTTAGACTAAAGGAAATTGCCCTCAGCAACAATACAACTGAATCATAATTTACTTCAGCCAGTAAACACAGTTTGTACGCTGGAGTGACGAACAATCAGATCTTCAACCTATAAGAGAAGAGGTGCCACAAAATTCAATACTAGGATCATTGCTCATTAATATATGTATATCCAGCTTCCCAGTCAGGGAATATATCCAGTATGAAGGTGACTCAACATTATGTGCAACTGCTTCAAACAGTTCTAAGTCAACTTATAGTATTCCTTTAGAAAAATAGAAAAAATAGATAGGTCTATTTAAACTGTTTCTAAATCCCAACAAAACTAAACTGATGTTATTACATGTGCAACCCAACACCAACAAACTACAAATTTACAATACTGTCAATCAGCTATACTAAAACTGAGCTTGTACAAAATACAAAACTAATGGGAGCAAGAAATTACCAAAATATAGTCTCTACACATCCAGCAACAGCCATACACTTGGACTGATTTAGAAAGCCAAACCTTTGCTAACTGACCTAGCATGAAGGACAGTGGTCCTCACCTTTCTACTCCCAAGTCTCATCAATTTTCAATAACTTATAATCCTTTCAGGCAGCTAAACTACAGCAAAGCTTATAATAAAATCACAGACTTTATTTTATGACCATCTGTATGAACAGAACACATAACTGTGTAGCACTAAAGTACCTCAAATGGATGGAGATATCTAGTCTACTAGCATTTGTTCATCTCAAAACTGCACACAACTTCCATTAAAGCCTTGGAAAAATGCTCTGCCACCAGCCATTTGTTAAACTGGCACAAATACCATAGATAGCCATGTACACTAAACTAACACTTGCCATTTGCACAAAGGTCTAACAATCACAGTGAAGACTGACCATATGCTGTACACACTGCTAAGCTTTGGAATTCAGTCCCAGCAAATACTGGAAAAAGTTCAGGTCATAAATCATAAACTCTCTATAAAAACATACTTACCAACAGCGCATCCCTATCCATGTACAAATCCTGCTGCAAAGTCACTTCTTCCCCAGTGCACTAAGCAAATATTAGACAAATCTTAAACTTTTACTTTTACAACCCCAGAGTGTACATGTCAAGTGATAATGCAACTGTTTGTATACAAGACTGAATAAGGAGAAAGTAACAGTCAGCTGCCTGTCAGGTGCCAGGATCTGCCACATAACGCACACACTCAGGTCCCTCAACAACAGGTACAAGTATGACTCCGTCATTGTACATGTGGGTGTGAATGACCTGAGACGTACCTCCCTGGACTACATGAAAAGAGACATGGAGGAGCTATCGGATTATGTAGCCAAGGTGGGTATGACCCTGGGCCTGAGCAGCATCCTACCATCACCCAGAATGATACCACAGTACAAGCAGAAAATTATTGATTTCAACAACTGGCTAAGTTTCTGGTGTCATTCTAAGGGGATCCAGTATCTGTCTGCCTGGGATGACATGATTGATAGACCTTGATGCTTTGCCAGACATGGCCTGCATCTGTCTCCCCTGGGCTTCCAGATACTGGCCAGGGCTCTTGCCACCCCATAATGCCATTTTTAGGTGGTCTTTCAAAGACCAAATTATCACTGTAACAGCTACAAACAAATGCAATCTGAGGGCCATGGTGCTCAACATTAGACGTCTAAACCTCAAAATGCACTCACTCAAAGCACTCCATAAAATGGAGAACATTGACATTTGTGCTGTAACAGAGACCTGGTTCAAGGCAACTCATTCCACACCTTTCAGCCCCAGAGCTTGGACCGAAGCTCCAAAGGCAGTGGTGTTTCCATATTCATAAGGGATGCACACACCTCCAGACTGGTAGCCCAACATAACACATCTGAGATACTTCAGGTGCAGCTAACATTGGGTAAGACAGCGATTCAGGTTGTCGCCTGCTATAGGTCCCCAACCATGTCCCAAGACTCACACTCCATGTTCCTAAGCACCCTGGAGAATATTCGGGTCCAACCTAACACTCTCATACTGGGCGACTTCAACTACCCCTCCATTAACTGGGAAAACTACTCCTGTACCAACACACTTGCCCAAGGTTTCCTGGAATTCATTAATTCCAATGCCCTGGACCAGCTCGTTCTTATCCCCAATAGAGGTAACGACATCCTTGACCTGGTATTTACTAACATGGGTGACCATTGCTCTACACCAATAGTCATCTCCTCCCTGGTTAGATCTGACCACAAACTAATCACCTTGGAAATCCACATCCCCCGCCTGCAAAGGTAACCAACATGAAAAACTTCTCCAAATCTAATTTTGGGCTCCTAAAAACAGAGGTGGCTAACTTCACGGCACCCATGCAAATGGAGAATAGTTGCATGACTGCCAAATTATACAGCAATGCACTGTACGAACACGTACACAAATGCATGGATCTTGCCATACCCAATAGAGCCAAGACACTCCCATCCAAAAAAAGGAAGCCAATCTGGTGGTCCCCTGCCATAAACAAACTCTACAACAGAAGCAGGAAACTGATGTGAAATAAGGTGAAGTCCCAAGACTGGAAAAATTCCCTTATCAGCCTCAACAAAAAGTTGAGATCCCTCATCAAATCCTCTAAAGCTAGCTATAAAAACAGAATTGCAGCAGATAGTAAAGACAACCACAAGGCGTTCTATAGTTATGAAAAGAATCTCCATGGCAATAACTAGATTTGCTCTGAGCTACTCCACAATGGTACCTCCTATACCGAGCCAACAGATATTGCCAATATACTGGTTGACATATTTAGTGCCAACTTTACCCCTCCCCCCCAAGACCAATCACAATGCCAGTAGATTGACAGGCACCCAGTATTACTGCTGCACAGGTTAAAACAGCACTGTCCAAGGCCTGACAATACCCTGGCTGTGTTCTACATGAACTACAGCGTGAACTGGCACATAACCTGTGTGCCCTGTTCAATCACAGCCTCACCTCAGGCTTTGTCCCTACTGAATGGTGCACTGCTACAGTCATCCCTCTCCACAAAGGAGGAGCAACTACAGACCCTGGGAACTATCACCCCATTAGCCTGACGAGTCTGATATGCAAAGCTATGGAATGCATCATCATGGACATAATAAACAAGGATATAGGGAATCTACAAACTCTGGATCCCACACAGTTTGGTTTTGTGAAGGGTAGATCATGCCTGCTCAACCTGGTTGACCTCTCTGAGTCAGTCACCAGAGCTGTAGATGAAGGCAAGGTGGTTCATACAGCCTACCTTAATCTGGCCAAGGCCTTTGATACCATTCACCACTCAGGAATCATAGAAAAACTCACTAAGCTAGGCATCAACTCCTATATCACTAGGTGGGTTGCAAACTGGCTCATAGGTCGAGCCCACAGTGTGAACGTAGCTGACTCCAAGTCAGACTGCAGACCAGTCATGAGTGGAGTCCCACAGAGTTTGGTTCTGGGTCCTCTCCTGTTTGGTATCTACTTCTCTGAAGTCCAGGCCAACACGAAGGGACTCTGGCTGACAAAGTTAACAGATGATTGCAAGTTGGGAGCTATTATTAACTCCCCAAGTGATGTTGACATCCTACAGAAAGGCCTCACTGAGACCAATGACTGGATTCAGAACCATGGCATTAAGTTCAATGCCAAAAAATGTGTCATCACCCCCCTTGGGAAAAACCCAGTTTCCTTGAATTACCATATCAATGGTAGGAGGCATTATAAGAGATCTGGGAACACAGGTTGACAGCAACCTCTCTTTTGACCATCCCATTGCCACTGTGGTCAGAAAGTCCCTCTATGTGGCACATCTCATTACTAAGGGTTTTGCATCCAGGAAGAAAGAGGTCATTGTCTCCCTCTACACTTCCCTCATTAGGCCAATCATAGAGTACAATGCCCCATTTGGCATGTACCTCACTAGACACCTGCAACAACTGGAGAGGCCCAATAGTACCTCACAAAGAGGATCCTAGGCCTTAAACACTTGTCCTATATGGACACACTCAAAAAACTCCAACTATTCTCTGTCTCATATCACCTACTTAGAGGCGATCTCTGCTTGACTTACAAAGCCACTTATTCAGTTGTTAACGAGGACGAAGAAAGATTATATACTAACATGGAATTTTCTATCTGTTGTTCTCCTCTATGGCATGCCCGTTTTCTAATGATGGTTTCCGCCACTTCTGTCCCATGCTGAAACTCCGTCCCCTGTTCAGTGGTTGCGGCAATCTGAAAGGGGCTGGGAAATTTGAAAAGACATTATCCAAAGATGTAACAATGTTAATATCCTTGGGTCTCGCTCCAGTCAATCAGATGAATCTGTAGTTAAGGCTGTATTAGTAGATACCCCATGAGAAGTTACATTAGATGATAAAATATCCACATTAATAGTGGTAACAGGTTCTTTGTGCGGCCTCATGGGCCCAAACAGGCAGTTAATACATCTGGTGGCCATACCCTCTTAGCTGGATCTAAACAGCTGTCTTCATCGCAATGTATGCAGCAAGAACCTGTTACCACTATTTCTATTTTTGGAGAAACAGCTTAAGAAACCTCTAGAGAAAGCTGAGGCTGTCTTGAAAGACACTGAATATTTTTTGAGCACTTTGGGTGATCATACCAGGGCATACGGTTCATTTACTGATGATATTGTTCTAGCGACTATGGATATTCAAATGTTGTTCACTGTGATACCGCATGACATGGGAGTTGCATCTCTCAAGAGATATTTATTGGTCAATGCTGAATATTCATGTGAGCTGATTAAATGTATAGGCATTTTAATGGATATTGTTTTGTGCAATAATCTTTTTTTATTTAATGATGTTGCATATAAACAGAGAGTGGGTGTAGCGATGGGGACTCCATGCGCTAACAGTTATACTAACCTTGTGTTGGCAGACTGGGAGCGTAATGCAGTCCTATCTAATCATGAGTTTTCAGTACAATTGTTATATTATAAACGATTCATGGATGATACTTCTATTTTATGGCATGGCTTGGAATCAGACCTTATGTGGTTTGTGCAATATCTTGAATCCACTAGTGATTGTTTTAAGTTTCTTTTAAATAACTCACAAACTTCCATTGAATTTTTAGATATTAAGATTACACTGGTTAATGGCACTATATCTAGTTCCCTGCATAGGAAATCTTGTAGGAAAACTGCACTGCTGCACTTTAACACTATGCATCTAAAACATATTTTTAATAATATTGCTAAAGGCCAGTATTTAAGGATGTCCAGATTACATACAGATGATGATCAATGTAAAGAAGCCATGGATTATTTGAAAGCAGACTTTCATGCTAGAGGGTATATGGAAGAATCTTTAGATAGCACTTGTAATGTAGTTACTACGATGCACCCTGATAAGGGTAAACCATTTTTTAATCGCTCATTTGCTCCCATGAAATGCAATATAAGGGATGCTGCATGTAGTAATGTTAGGTTATCTTTGACTTACGAGAATAATGTACATAATGTGTGATGTAGTGAAAGAATTTTGGCCAATTTTACTTTCTGATGACAGAATTAAGGGCATTGTGGGTGATAAGCCTAGTTATACTTTTAAAAATAATTTATCACTTAAAAGACAGCTCTGTTACAAATCTACTTTTGTACCCTCTGTTTTGTCTGATCGTACTGGCACTTTTCCCTGTAGACTATAGGCCTGCTGCTATATCTCTTGAGAGAATGAATTTAAGCATCCTACTATGGATTTTCTGTTTAAACCCCGTTTTTTTGCATACTGCAGGTTTAAGGGCCTGATATACTTAGCGAGGTGTAGGCATTGCACCTCATTTTATGTGGGCAAAACAGTTAGGATGCTAAAAGAACGTATCTTACAGCATATGGGTGACATTAGACGTATGAATTTACTCAATGCTTTAGCTAAACATATATCACTGCAACCTGGGCATTCCTTTGAGTTTAATGTTTTACAACTTATGCACATGAATAAAAGGGGGGTGATTTTAACAATAAACTAGAGATTGCTGAGACTAAATGGATTGTTAGATTGCAGGCAGATAAACTGCCAGGTATTAATACAGCTGTGCCTTTAATACCCATTCTCAAAAAAAAAACATTTTCAAAAAACGAAGTATGCACCAGTAATTAATATGTTTTTTTGATTGGTTGAATAATTGTTTTATTATATAAACTCTTTTAGCTGTGTCTCATTTTAGTGGATCTGATGAAGCACATTATGTGTGAAAATGCTTATCCTTTGTCATATGTTGTTTAAATAAACGTTTTTAGGATATCAGCTCTGGTGGATGCCTAGTCTATTCATCACTTGCTTTATACTTTTTACTGGACGACCTTTGGCTTGTTGGATAGATTTATTCTTCCTATTCTTGTATTAGCATCTGCTTCTGCTTTTCTGCCTTCCTTCTCTCCAGATGACTGACATACTTAAAGCAGTCCTGTCTTGCTGTTTTCTCCTTATTGGCTAGGACTCCACTCTTGTGTAAGTGCTTACCAGCACTTTAGGATATGATTGAAAAGAACTATTTAGCTGTGCTTTTACTTTGTCTGTTTACATGGTACCAATACTATTCTAAGCACTTTGAGCATCCCTGTTTACATTGTACTAATACTAGCTTTTCTGTTTACGTGATACCAGTACTAGTCTGAACACCACAAGCCTCTGTGTTTACATGGTACTAATACTAGTCTTTCTGTTGCCATGGTACTAGTACTAGTATGAACACCACAAGCCTCTCTGTTTACATAGTAGTAGTAGTACAAGTCTTTCTGTTTACATGGTACTAGTACTAGTATGAACACCATAAGCCTCTCTGTTTACATGGTACTAGTACTAGTCTATATGTTTACACAGTACTAATACTATTCTAAGCATTGTGAATTTCCTTGTTTACATGATATTAGTACTAGTCTGAAAGCCACAAGCCTCTCTGTTTACATGGTACTAATACTAGTCTATATGTTTGCATAGTACTAATACTAATCTAAGCATTGTGAATTTCCCTCTTTACATAGTATTAGTACTAGACTTTTTGCTTACATGCTACTAGTACTAGACTAAGCAATGTGGGATCTCTGTTCATGTGGTACTAGTCTATGTACCTTGAGTCGCTCTTGTACACAGTACTAGTATAAGCACTGCGAGCCTGTCTGTTTACATGGTAAACATACTAGTCTGAGAACCTTGCTTTCTGTACCTAAACCTGTGATCACTGTTTTTTTTCTTTTCTTCCTTTTGTAAGGATAATTGGTAGAAGAGAAATCAGAAGATTACTGATCTTAAATAGAATATGTTCTGTGCAGCTGTACACATGCCTCCGAAATTCAAAAAATCTGGACAAAGCCAAACATAATAGTGGGACAAAGGTCTAAAATCAGGTGCAATTTTTAAATATTGCTCTACTTCAATTAAAAACTTAATAGAACAACATGTTTTATATCAACATATATTTTCTAAACAATAAGACATATAAAACTCTAATGACTAGTAGTATTAAATGGCTGCAATCCGCAGTGATTTACCAGAAAATCAAAAATTTTATTAGGGATATAGCAAAAATATGAGAAAAATCAGAAACATTCTGCAGAATCAGGGACAGCTGAAAGATATTCCTCAAAAGTCACTGGATTTAAGAATGCAAGATAACCAGGGGTAGTAAGGTGAGGAATATCAGATGCACTAAGCAGGTTCTTCTAACAGCACTCTGAGGAAAATCCTCGAATGCCCCCCACCCCCCCACCCCCTTGCTGACTAACAAGATAGGAAAGTTGTCCAGTTCCTTTCTCAAGTCAAAAAACTATTGTAAACTTAAATGGGCCTTTTAAAACAAGGAATGCAATGTTTGCTTTTTGTCCTAAGTTGAAATTATTTTAAAACAAAAGAGAAAGTAAACTTTTAATAAAGTAACACTAAAATGAAATGAGTAATGTTTAATTTCTGCCTTCTTTCTTCCAGATTGTATTTTAAACTCTGCTATTGTTTTCTTTCTTTGTGAAATCTGATGCTTACCAAGTCCATTTCTACTCCCTTTGATCACCTCTCTCCTTTCTATATGACTTTGACAATAAAATTAAATGCATATCTGCACATAAAGCAAAAAATTTAAATATGTCACTTATGGCATGCTGCTGTGACTGTTACACTTATTTTTCTCTTTTATAGGGTAAGAGCATAACTGTGACATGACCATCATTCAAAAAGCCAACAGAGGATTTTTTTCTATATGGCCTTTCATTCCCCATGCTTGCCTACAAAGTCCCAAGTGCTGAGGTTGGAATGTAGCAGCAGGATGTTTGTTACCCATGTCCGCATGTGATGCCAGCCCAATAACCCCACTTCTTTATAAGCAGATGCCTCCATCCATTCTCCAACTGTGCTTCTCTTCTGCTCACAGATGAACCTAGTCTTAATATCCTTCTGCTGATGCTGTTCTTAGCTGACTGGATAGCTGTCTGCTCTTCTAGGAGTGTTTATAAGCACTTTTGCACAGGGCAAAAAAAAAAAAATTGTTAATTTCTGTTTTTAGTCCCCTTGCTTGGATGGTACTGATTTTCCAGAGAGCACATATCGCCTAAACCTTATCTACTGGAGAGGTAAGCAGGCTTTGCTTCATCACTCCTCTACCTCCCCAGCTGGTTCCTCCAGCATCTGGTTCACTAAATGAACATGGAATACCTGTGCCAGGGTCAGGACTTCATTCCTATTTGCCATAAACTTGGTGCACATACTGATATTGTTAATGTAGACACAAATGTGAGGTGCTAAAGAAAGTGGAATAAATGATTTATAGTCAACAGAATTTGGTGGGATAATCAAAAGAAATATTACCATCTGCTCAAGAAGGCACACATCTGGTTGATGTATTAGACTGACTCTGTGACAAATACAGCAGGAAATATATAATCAAGTTTTGAACAATAGCTAGTTGTAGAAATGACTTACAAATGCTCTAATGCATGTTTTAAGTCCATAATGATAATTAAAACAGCTTTTCCTGTGTGACAAATGTAATGTAAGCTGACAGTCTCTAAAAGAAATAAAGAGCTACTTATAATTATTAAAGTTAAGAAGGCCAACAAACACGATGGTGGGCATGTTTAGCTCAATAATAATAATAATCCTGATGGTCATTATTGTATGACAAAACAAATGTAGGCTACGCAACCTCTCATTAAAGCAGAAAGACCCACAATCCACTTACAGCTTTTACATATAAAAGGGTGATAAATCAACTGGTGTTCAAGTGCAGAATGTAATTTTGATGGACTTTATTTTCTTGGGCTTGAAATATTAACTGTGAAGAAAGATACGGTGGAAATTATTTTTTTTCAGCATGATGGGATGATGAGCTACAGAATTTCTGATGACAAACATAACAACAAAACTCGGTATATATTTCTGTCTATTGTTTTATATATATATGAGTTTATAATGAGTAATCACCAGACAAACTCATTGGCAACCATTAATTGTAACTAAAATAAATGAGAAAAAGTAATTGCAAATGTAAAGCAAGCAATAGACTATATTAGTGATTACAACCCTCCCACTACAACTTTTACATGGGGGGACTCTGTTCCCACAACTCCAGAAATTAAATATACTAACTTCAGGGTCACATGAACATGAAGAAAAGGAAAATGTTCGGGAATTATTTAACAGTTGATATAAAGAACTTCAACCATTACATAATTCAACCAACTGTACCGCCAACGAAAAACACCAGTGTTTCAGCAAGTGATGACATGCATGCAGTGATAATCCTTGTGACACTAGTGTATGTGTGTGTGTGTGTGTGCGTTCGTGCGTGTGTGTGCGTGTGTGTGTATATGTGTGTGCGCGCGTGCGTGTGTGTGTATGTGTGTCCGTGTGCGTGTCTGTGCGTGTGTGCGTGTGTGTGCATGTGTGTGTGTATGTGCGTGCATGTGTCTGTGTGTGCGCGCGTGTGTGTGTGTATGCGTGTGTGCGTGTGCATGTGTGTGCATGTGTGTGTGTATGTCCATGTGTGTGTGTGTGTGTGTGTGTGTGTGTGTGTGTGTGTGTGTGTGCGTGTGTGCATGCATGTGTGTGTGTCTGTGTGTGCGTGTGCGTGTGTGTCTGCATGTGTGTGTGCGTGTGTGTGCATGTGTATGTGTGTATATACGTTTTATATATATATATATATATATATATATATATATATATATGCATATAGATATACAAGATATATAAATATATATATATATATATATATATATATATTGTATATCTGTGTGTGTGTGTGTGTGTGTATATATATATATATATATATATATATATATATATATATATATATATATACATAATGAGACATACAGTAATTTGCTGTAATGGGTATTTTTATATTTTTGCTTGCACACATTTTTTCTAAAACTAAGCAGTGATATGCATGTAATTTAAGGATCAAGTTAATGTTAAATTATAATCATGTACAGCTCATAGGTTCATAGGTTCATAGGATGATACTAGGCTATCTGCCCTAGGGCATTTATAAGCCTAGCCAGAGTGTGTTTGGCTTTCGCCACCCTTTTAGATTAGTTGACTGTGCCTCTGTATAGTAGGTCACAGAAGATAGCCCTTTAAAAGGTTAGTTTACTGTGCATCTGTCTAGTAGGGACACAGAAGAGATCCCAGGGGTAAACCTACGATCTCCCATCCACTCATCAATATTTCTCTTGAAGAGGGTCATTGAGGGGCTCTGCCTAACATGGATTGGGATTTTGTTCCAGAGTGAGGGGAGCCTCTGGGATATGAATCTGTCCCTCCAGCATGTCCTATTTATTTCTGTGCTGAGGTTTAAGTCCCTGTAGCATGTAGCTCTGAGGGATTTGGATTTCCTGAGGTGGAGCATGTCCATTAATTCTGGTTTGGACATGGCTTTATATGTCAGGCAGAGATCACCTCTGAGTAGGCAGTAAGCAACTGAGTAGAGCTGGAGTTTCTTTAGCCTAACTGCGTAGGGCATCTGTTTGAGTCCCTTGATCCTCTTGGTGAGGTACTTTTGGGGTCTTTCCAGTTGTTGCAGGTGTCGGGTAAGGTACATCCCAAATGGGGCATTGTATTCAATTATGGGCCTGATGAGTGATGAGTAGAGGGGCACAATGACCTCTCTTGATCTAGATGTGAACCTTTTTGTGATAAGGTCTTTCTAACCACTTTGGCAACGTGATTGTCAAAGGAGAGATTGCTATCTACTTGGGTCCCCAAATCCATAATTAGTTCTTCTGTACTTAATGGATTACCACCTATGTGGTAATTTGTGGGCACTTTGTTTTTCCCAAAGGGGATGACTATGCACTTTTTGGCATTTAGCTTTAGGCCATGGCTCTGGCACCAGTTATCCGTCTCTGTGAGACCCTTTTGGAGGATGCTTGTGTCAGTCGGTGAGTTGATTATGGCACCCAGTTTGCAGTCATCTGTGAACTTGGTCAGCCATAGTCCTCCCGTGTTAGCCTGTACCTCAGAGAAATATATACCGAACAAGAGAGGTCCCAGGACTAAGCCTTGTGGGATGCCACTTGTAACTGGTTTAGAGTCTGACATGGCACCTGCAATTCTGACCATGTGGGTTCTATCCCTGAGCCAGTTTGCAACCCATCTTGTGACATAGGGGTTGATATTTAAGCTGGTGAGCTTATTTATGATGCCCGAGTGGGGTATTGTGTCGAAGGCTTTTGCGAGGTCCAGGTAGGCTGTGTGGACTACCTTCCCTTCATCTATGGCCTTGGTGACTGTTTCAAAGAAGTCGACCAGGTTCAAGAGGCAAGATCTGCCCTTAACAAAGCTGAATTGGGTAGGATCCAGTGTTTGGAGGTTCCCAATGTCTTTGTTTATGAGTTCCATGATGATACGCTCCATAGCTTTGCAGACCAGGCTAGTCAGGCTTATACTGCAATAGTTTCCGGGGTCCGTTGTGGCACCAGCTTTGTGGAGTGGGACCACTGTTGCTGTATGCCATTCCTTGGGTACATATCCTGTAGTTAGGCTGAGACTGAACAGTGACTTTATGTGAGGGTTCAGTTCTTCTTGAAGCTCGTGTAAGACACAGCCCGGGACACCGTCCGGTCCCATTGATGCTGTGTTTTTTGCTTTGGACTGGGCAGCTCTCACTTGTGCATCTGTGATGTCAGGGAGGCTACACTCTGTTGGGATAGACATTTGCTCTTTTGGGGGGGGGGGAGGGGGGGAGAAGTTTGCACTGAACCTGTCTGCCAGGATGTTGGCAATGTCTGTGGGTTCAGCATATTTTTTGTCATTTTACACTAACTCAGAGCATATCTGGGAGCTTATCAATAAAATGGTATTACATCAAAAGGAAATGCCCACATTCTCTGGGAGACAAGGGGCTTTGTCCTAAAGTAATGGAACAGGAAGTTTGTCTCTTACCGAGTTACTTTGCTGTTTCACTGACTATTGATTTTCTGACTGTCCACAGCGAAATATTTGTTGGATAAAATAACAGCAGATACTTGGAGATTGGCATGTAAATTATGTTTTGGATGAAGTCAAAAAAAGTATTTTAATATATTCATTTTTCCTTGACCAGATGTGTTTGAGGAGACAGGAAGGCATGTTTGGGAAGTACAAATATCAAAATCATATTTAGCGGTCATATGAGGTGAAGAAACAAGAGACTTGGTTAGGACTGTCTAATCTGATGAATCTGCTTCAAGAAATGCCAGTTTAAATAGGATTAACCAGAAATGGAACTGATGAAATGACCTGATTTATACCAAAGTAACTATGAATATCCTGTTTTGCATGCTGTCATGTTTCTATACAAATTCCTTGCTCACCTACTGTTGAACTCTTTGTTCAGAAAACTCTTTGTTTTCAAGTCTCTTCTCTGCTGTCTAGGAAGCATTTTTCTCTTTTCTAAATATAATGTAGACTGATATTGCTTATAGACTGTTAAATAGTCATTTTGCATTAACAGTTACCCCAAAGCAAAGTCAAACTCACACAGGATGAATCTATGATCCAACTGATACTCATCCCTAGCTTCCATGGAATGAACTATATATTAAATAGTTTGCATGACCTAGCCACTGTCTATTGTTCTTGTAGGGCCCTTTACATTTCTCAAAGATCTACTTACCCAAACAAGAGCAGCAAAACCAGCAATAAAATTTCTGAGCTAATATCAGCTACTTAACATGTAATTTCTACGTGTCTTTATATAATGGTAGTAAAGGTTCTTGGGGCCAGAATTCCATTAAATGCAAACAAGTAGAGGTTATTTTATGACACAAAGCATAAAAATAAATAATATTTCACATAAAATAGCTTTCTGTATAAAGAGCAAACTGAAAGTTACATTATTTTAGATGAAGGATTCTGATACTGGGACTCCATGCAGTATATAGCACAGTGTGTCTTTAGAAATCCCATGAGGCTACAGGACAGGGGATGTCATGTGACCCTTATCTTGCTGAGGCAGTTGCTGGAACCAAACTAAGGGTATGGCTGTTTATCTGGTAGCCCCTGAGTTTTTTTTCTGTGTCAGTCTTTAGAGCTGTAAAGTCTATGCAAATACAAAGTTAAGTCACACAAAACAAACAGTACCATTTGTGACAGCAGGGTAATAAAAGTCACCTCGGCATTGAATTTTCAGCTGTTGGCACTTTTCACTGCTTGCCTTGGGTTCACAACTGCAAGGATCCAGATTTAAAACACAATGTAACAATGATTCAAACAAGAATAATGTTGGCATTTTAAATGTCTGCTAGACAATAAGCAGAAATGAAAAACTGACAAGAAACGTTTAAATGAAGAATTGAAAACAAGGCAGCCAACCCCTACCATTAATCCATTTACATTGAAATGTAATAGCAGACTCTGAACTCACTCTCACAGTAGGGAAAACATTGTTTTGGAATGAAACAAAGTGAAAAATAAGCAAAAAGCAACAAAACCACAATGAAAGCAGGATTATCGCATTAAAACTTACATGATTCTGACCATCACGAGGAGAAAGAGAGCAAAGTTGTCAGTATCTTCTGTTCTACTTTAACCAGAAGAAAACACATCCACTGTCCAAACTGCATGGCAGGCAGCCCAGTAGAAGCAGAATGTACAGTTGTTTATGTAAACTTACCATAGTAGTAATGTCTGAATGATCACTGCTGCAGTAGCCTTAGCTATATGGGGTTATATCCTGCCAAGGATATGATATAACTGCTGGTCAGCTTCCAAAGCTTCTGGGCACCTTCCACACCCCAAACTGTCAGGCAGCTTGAGATGACTGAGGTATTGACTGAAACAAGCTGAAGATATCCTGGGGACCAAAGATGATTCATAGGGCTGAGTGCCTTGATCAGGGCAAGCATCTCTTTCATATTTATGTCTTTGTATCTGTCCAAGATGTCCCACAAACCTTACATTAGTATCCCTCTGAAACTGCTTCCCAAGCAAAATCTGGGATGTCTGAGATGGCTGACTGCTTTGGAACAGGGAGGGATAAGGGGGACCCATATTCAGGGATATTTGCTGTCTGTATCAAGTTATTTTTCCAATGACAGAGCCCAGCACTAAGATTTGAAAAGACAAGGGATGATGCTGGGACCAAAGAAACTTCTGATACCATTGTAAATTTCTCATGTGGAGTCTTTCCAGGGTAATCATGATAATCAGATGCCATGAGACCAAAAATCCTGAGGTATTCCCTTGCAGTGATCAAAGTATGAGTGGAAAACATTAGGTATAGATCAAGATATATATCTATTTATTTCCTGTGAAAGAAAAAGCTCTTTGAATTGAGGTGTCCAGCTGACACCCCAGAAACACAGTCTTGTTAGAAAGAGTCAAAAAAGACTTTCAAACGTTTTCTTGGACACTCAACTTGTGTAAGAGATCTTTCACCCAAGTCAGAGATTCCTGACACTCTGAAAAAGACTTTACAAAGATAAGCAAGTCATCTGAATATAGAGAAAAGAAAATGGGTACCCTGTAGCCTGCGATGAGCTATAATTGGAGATAGCCCCTTAGTGAACACTCTTGATTCAGTGGATAGGCCAAAGGATAAAGCAGAGCATTGATAATATGATCCAGACACACAAACCTTAAGAGATGCCTGAAGTCTGGATTAAAAGGAAAGAAATGATAAGCATCTTTTAAACACAAGAGTTAACAAGAAACTTGAATGAGGAAGAAGTGGCAGATTGTCACATGAGATTATTTTGAAGTTAGGCACTAGCGCAAACAGGTCTAAGAAGAAAGATCCAGAACTGGTCTCCAAGCTTCTTTCTTTGGCACTAAAAATATCCTAGAACAAGAACCTTTCCTAACTTGGGAGGGAGGGAGTTGTTCTATCACTCCCTGGAATACCATGTAATGATGGACAGGTGGGAATAAGAGTCTGGTCTGGTGGATGAGGAATAACTTCCTGGCAAGAAGGAATATCCTCTCACTGTCACCTGTAAGCTTGATGGATGATCTTCAGAACCTATTTGTCTGAAACTCTCTGTTGCCAAAATGGAGATTCAGACTTTATGCAAGTGAAAAGGGACTGCCAGAGTGGGAGTGTGGGAACAAAGTCCATTAAATAGTCAACCTGACTAGTTGGACTGTTCTTGGTTTTGTGAGTTCCTGAATTATTTTTGGAACATCCTTGCCATTATGCCAAAATTGGATGAGGGGTCAGAGAATCCCTAAACAATTAGAAAAAGGAGATCAGAAAATCTTAAGAGATTCCCATATTTAACTTGGCCCTTTCATCACACTTTTGATCACCTCTGCAGTAAAGGATCCAAAAACTGGATCTCTATCCAAAAGAGAAAATAAAATGTCATGACTCACATCCTCTTTGGGATCTTCTGAGAATACAGCTCTGAAAACCTCTTCAAAACAGTACCAGTGGCCATAGCCCTGGAAGAATCATCCACTGAGTCATACACGCACTGTAAACAAAGAGCAGTGACTAGAACAATAGAAGAAAGTAAATAATTTAAAGCAGATGTTTCATCAACAAATGAAACTGCAGATCACATTCCTCATACTTAAATAGTTAGAGTAAACATTAACATGTGAGACTGACATTTCAGAATTCTGAAAATCAAAGTTGCAGAAGATACACTATTTCCTGTATCCATCAATAATCTTCCCATCCTTATCAGAAAGAGTATGATAGGAATTCATTGTTTAGCAACAGTATGAATAACTAAAGCTACAGCTGCTGGGTCAGGTTTGGTAGCAGTGTATAAAAATTTAAAAAGGCCGAGGAACTTTATACATTCTATCTGCCTTTTAGGGGCAGTGGACTGGCTATCAGGATGAGACACACAAACATCATGCAAAGCTGACAAGACTGGAAGAAATGGCAAAGGTTTAGAAAATTCCTTCTGTAACAGCTCATAAAATTTTCTGAGGGACTGAGAATCCTCAGTGTACTCCCACTGAAAATACTGGCACAGATCAAAAGCCTGAATAAAACCCTGAGCCAGACCCAGTAAACTACTCCTGTCTAAGGAAATTTGAGAAGGAGTATATACATTTAGTTTTCTGTTTCTTTTTGACAGAAACAACATTGATTTTTTTCCCCAAAGGGAACTTATCTGCCCAGGAAAGGAGCAGAACAAGCTGCCAGTGAATCCTCAAAAGCCTCAAAGGAGCATACTGTTCTGGGGCAGTAAAGCTCTGAAGGTATTGGCACCCAGACTTGTCTTTTAGACAGCTGCCTGAGAGTTTGGACATATGCAAGGTGCCCTAAAGCTTTGGAAGCTGGTTGGCTGTTATATCCATGGCAGGACACAGCCACATATAACTAAAGCTAATGCAGCACTAATCAATATGATGAACGTATATTATTGTGAAAGATAAGAAAAAATATTACTTATGCAGAGACCTGGTCAGAGGGACTTAGAATCCAGATGGCAAGCACTTAGAACAACTGAAAAAGGAAGGCCTAACCCTGAGAAGGAATAGTAAACATTTGTACCTACCACAATAAAACAAATTAACCATAGGGATAAATCCTTCTTCACAGATAAAGATATCATACATGTATTTCAAGAAGTGTATAAAGAAATCTACGGACCCCAGATACTCGAATTAGAAAGCCTAGATGATCCTTTCCTAGATGAATTACAATTTCTAGTAATAAGTGACACCCACAAGAAACTACTAAAGGCACCTATAACCGTGAAAGAAATAATTTTAGCCATTAATAAACTGAAACCAGGTAAAGCCCCAGGTCCAGATGGCTATGTGTCAGAATTCTATAAGGCCTTTAAGCAAGTCCTAGCTCCCATTCTACTCAAGGTTTATAATCATATAATCCAATTTGGCATTTCTGACATATATTAATAACTCCAAGACTATTTTTATACAAAAATCAACCAACATTAACCTCATTACAAATGACTATCGCCCAGTTGCTTTAATTAACCTTGACATAAAGATTCTATCATCTGACCTGGCTTATAGACTAAAAAATATATTACCGCATATCATATCCCATGACCAATTAGGTTTCATGAACAATAGGCATGTTTGGGACAACACTCTATCCATCGAAGCCATAACCAATATGACAAAGTATGACAAATCTCCCAAATATGCAATTTCGGTTAATGCCCAAAAAGCTTTTGACAGGGTAAACTTAAATTTTCTCTTTAAAATTATGAAACGCTTCTCCATCCCTGTTGAATTCATCAAAATGGTTGCAACCCTCTATAATAAGGCATCTACTACCCTAAACATAAACAAAAAGATTTCAAGTTCAATTCAAATAATAAACAATACAAGGCAGGGTTGTCCATTATCACCTTACTTATTTAATCTATATCTTGAAGTTCTCTTGTTAAAACTAAGCCAAAAAACATTCCACCATCCAGTCTATATATATATATAAAATACCAGTGAAATATACCGCCTTCGCAGACGACCTAAATATTTACTTGGAACTACCTTCAACTGATCTAGAAAAAATCCTAAACTCTATTGGCAAATTTTCACAAATCTCAAATTACGCCATTAATCTAAACAAATCAATACTTTTTCCTCCAAACCCTCTTAGCCACAAAGAATTTTTCATTCCAGAAACAAAGATCAAAGTTAATTATACACTTAAATATTTGGGTATAAACTTCTCCCATCCCCAACACGAACTAAGTAATAACAATTTGTATAAAACATGGTCAAAAGTCATGGAAGATCTCGCAAGGTGGAAGAATCTAAACCTCTCCCTCCTCTCAAAAGTAGCTATTATAAAAATGAATATCCTGCCCAAAATTCTTTTCCATTTCTTTGCCCTTAATCAAAGCATTCTAAATACTTTCTTCTTGAAAATGAATACTACATCGGGGAAATTTGTGTGGTACCCTAAAAATGTCAGAATTAGTTACACTAAACTAACACTTCCCAAAGAAAGGGGGGGCTTGGCCCTTGCGGATTTTCTAACATACTACCATATAATAAATGCCAGCTGTATTTTACACATAACCAACTTCCATCCTTCAGATAAAGTCTGGAACCCCATATGGACAAAAATCTATAATGCACACATAAATGCATCCAATGTCAATCCTAGAGCAACCATCTTTCTTAATCCTAAAACTCTCAAAGAATATAAAATTCACCCTATATTAATAAAAAATATCATTGGGTTCCAAAAGCTGATAACATCTCTTGATTTGAAAAACTCCTTAGTGATGGCTCAACCAATCCATCTAAATCCCAGCTTCAAATTGAGTAACAGCATGTTAAATCTTGATAGTTTTCCTATCATCAAGAACTGTACAGTATGGGACTTCTATATAAGTAAAGACTTATCTTTTGAAGCCATCATAGCCTCATTAGCAGTCAATAAAAAAATACTACATAATCATTAAACAAATACTATACCTAATATCTCTGGTTACAGACAAGATTAAAGTAACCCCTTCAGAATTTCAGCTCTATCAGAAACTAATAACCCAATTTCTGTTAAGGACTAAAATGCTTTCTAATGTATACAGATTAATAACAAAAATTAAACATCAAGACAATATTCTATTCTCTAAGTACTGGGATAGCCAAAACAAAGAAATAACACTTGACCAAAAACTTGAGGCAATTGACACAACAATAAAATTAACCCCTTTCAAAAAAACTGATATATACTCAGTTCATGATAAACAATAACGCCTACATTACGCCTTTATTCCTAAGTAAAATTAACCCAAATACCTCGCTTCGTTGCCCAACCTGCCCCAATTCAGTAGCAGATACACTCCACATATTTTGGTCCTGTAAAAATGTGTACAAAATATGGTGCTCCCTAAGAGCACAACTTGAAAAAATGGGATATATGAAGTCAATCCTATCCTGGGAAATGGCGATTTTGAATATTTTTCCCAGTCCCTATAAATATGAGCTGAATCATATTACTGTAATGCTATGTGCGCTACTTAAAACTTATATTACACTAAACTGGTTAGATAGGTCCAAAACATCCTGGAAGGAGTTCAAGTCTATGTCTATCAAATATGTGTTAGCAAGTAAACTAAAGACAACAAGCAGAAAGAAAATAAACTACTTCCAAAAATACTGGAATAACCTTATAGAAGTTCTTAAATAATAACGTTCCTCGCTTTATCTCCTCTATTGCTTCTTATTCTTCTGGCCGTGTCCCTACTTCCCTCTTATTTAATATTCCCACTTTTGGTGGAGTATTAACCCTAGTCTAAATACTTTTCGATTTTAATTCCCCAATTCCGCTCTAACCCCTGAAGGATCAAAATAGAAACCCTATTACCATGCTCCTATACCCTAGTATCAGTAGAAACAACTAATATCTTCACGCTAATACCTCCTTACTTAGTGACAGCCAAATGTACATATTGTAGATAGTTAAAGCAAATAGGTATTAGGGTTATGAACTTATAATCTTACATATGATTATTCAATATCTTGAATTGTCAATACTCCCTTTCACTATTTTGTGTTAAATTCTAAAACACTTGCACACGGGAGGTTAATTATTTCCCTTGTAATCTTTTGCTGAACCTATATGATATCAAGCAAGTATTTACTAACTGTATCCATCTTCTCTTTTTGATCCTATATGCTTTTGTTGTATGACCTGTATTTGTATTTGTATCTGTATATTAACAAAATGCAATAAAAATCAGATTGCAAAAAAAAAAGAAAACATTTGTACTGAATTGGACTGTTCTCATCTTGGTACAATGCTATAATTAGGCAAGTACCAATAAAGTATAGTTCAAGTCAAGCCAAAAGATTTCAGAGATACCCACCAAGAGACTCCTCTTTCATATCATTCACACATGCACCCTGATAGTGACCTTCTACTGGCCAATGGTGACAATACACATGATGATGACCTGCTATTGGATGTGACATTAGAAACCACTGTCATTTCCTAGTGACTACAAATGGTTAAATATGGTTGACTTATTTAAGAAAAACATTCAAATAGCATACATTTGTTATATGTTATGGCAGCAAGAGCAGAGTAATAATAAGGAATAAAGCTGCTGTCAAATAAAATTACATTTATATTGTTGTTTACACATTTGTACATGTATCTATGTCAAATTATATATATGTATGTCATGAGATTTCAAGTCTATAGTACAGTCTCGTATACTGTGTGTTAATGCAAACATTAAGCTTAAGGAGAGAGAAGTAACGTATAGTACAATGTGTCTTTAAGAACCCTTAAAGCTAGTGCACTAGGGGATGCCATTGCATTGCAACTCTTGCTTATCTGTTGGTTCCTGCTTATCAGTGTCATTCATACTAGTTGTAAGGTGACTACAAAGAAATATTCGACTCACACACATCAAGCAATACAAGTTCCTCATTATGTCTCTCATCATTTTAAGAAGCTGCAGCTGTCAGAAATAAAATTTAGAGACAATACAACCTTGAAGAAAATCCTGCAAAGAAATAACTTTGTCTAGTTATTTTTAATTCTTATTATTTTATTTGGGGCATGTGTATGAATACAGCATTTTTGTCCAAAATAAATTCTCTTCATGCAATACTTTAGCCCTTCCTGCAAGTTTATAACCATTTTCTGTGATATCATATTAGGTAATCAGGGTAACATTCATTTCACAGTGGTGTTCCTCTGACCCCCAAAATCTGTACACCTTCATACTGCAGTGAGCAAGTATACAGCTCTGAACACTCATCTCTCACACTTTTATAATAATACAAAATGGGGTTTGAATAAGCACAATTCCAGAGTTTGTGCTATGTGAAAAATAATGACTGAAACATTATGTTATAGTTTGTTAAAGATGTTCTGTATATGCTTCCTATTATTAGATATTTTAAATAACATTGGTACCACCATCCAGTATTGGCATTTGCCACAAACTTGGCTACAGGTATTGGATTACCTTCACATTTGTATAAAATTAAGAGGCATAGAATTTCTTTTCTGTAGAGAATTTTTTCACTTCAAAAAATTGCAAAAAGCCTAATCATAAGCACTGATAACAGGTGTACAGAATTCCTACTTGGGGTGCTGTAACAGGTGTACAGAATCTATACTATGACGATGCTGTACAAAGTTACTGAATCAGTACCATAGAGGATGTTGCTATAGCTGTATGGATACTAAACTAATTTTTACTTGTTTAAGGCCATTTTCCTGCATAAACTACCCTTATGGGACAATCACCACCTTAATTTGCTAACAGTACATACAGTTTTGAAGAAAGGTGAACTAAGGCAAACTACACAGTGGACTGCATGTGCTTGCTAGCAACCCAAAGTCACCGCACGGTGGCTTGTCCATCAACTTTGTGGCATATGACAAACCCAGACCACAAATCAATTTCCTGGGCTGTTTTCCCATGGACATGGACGTAAAAACTATCACCCTGGCCTTGATATAACTTGCTGTGTCAATGGTAGCCTTGGAGATTTATATGTTACTGCAAACTAAACAATAAATTCTCCAAGACAGCTATTACCCCCATAATCAATCTGCAACGTAAAGTATCTTGTCGTATGTAACATCATCTCTTATACTGCTTATTTTTTCTGTACTGTGAAAATATTGTCATTGGTTCTGACTCACGCCTAACACAAATATTTGTATGTGTCATTTCTTTATATGTGTATGTGTCATTTCTTTACGCACTGTGTCTGTATCTGACTCACACCTAACACAAATATGTGTATGTGTCATTTCTTTAAGCATTGTGTCCGTATCTGACTCACACCTAACACAAATATGTGTATGTGTCATTTCTTTACGCACTGTGTCTGTATCTGACTCACACCTAACACAAATATGTGTATGTGTCATATGTGTATGTGTCATTTCTTTTGTCTGTGTCCTGACTCACACCACACACACACAAATATGTGTGTGTCATTTCTTTTCACGCTGTGTTGTGTCCGGCTCAGCTCACCACAAACAAATGTATGTGTGTCATTTCTTTAAGCACTGTATCTGTATCTGACTATCACCTAACACATACCTAACACAAATATGTGTAATACATGTATGTATCATTTTCTTTGTCCATTCATTCTGTGTGAGCTCACCTAACAACACCAAACACAACATGTTTATGTTTCGCCTTTGTTATGCATTGTGTCACACCTAACACCAATATAATGTGTGTCATTTCTTGTTGTGTCATTACCAGCACTTTGTCAACATCCTGACACATATGTGTATGTTGTGTTTCTTTACTTTGTCCATTCATATCTGACTCGAACATCCACAATATTGGTATGTCATCATTTCTTTAAGCACTGCATCTGTATCTGACTCATACCTAACACAAATACTGTGCCCATAGCATTTTTCAGATGCTTAGTTTGGACTGTTGAGGACTTTTTCTTTTTGATAGGTTGATAGTGACTTGACACCATCCACTTTTTTCACTGCTAAATTGATGGGTGCCTAGATGTATGAAATTGTTTTTCTTCTAAAAAACTGCTGCGCCAATGGTAATTATGGGGTGTGTGCGTGTGTAAGTGATAGCGTGTGTGTGTGTGTGTGTGTGTGTGTGTGCATACATATACATATGCATATACATGCATATACAATAATACATACATATATAGCTAGCCCTATTAGCATGTTATACAAGGGGGTTTATGCCTGGATCCATGCCTGGATCCATGACAATGTCCAAGTGTGTATTGTATCACCAGTTACTTTGTAGATGTGGCCCAATGTAAACAGTCTTCTTTTTCCTTTTCCATGCCATCCTTCTTCGCAATCTTTTCAAAGAAGTCCACCAGGTTCAGTAAGAATGACCTTCCTTTGACAAAGCCAGACTAGGATAGATCCAGTGTCTGGAGATCTCCTATGTTCTGTTGATGATTTCCATGGCTTTGCAAATAAGACTAGCTACAGTAATGGATCTGTAGTTTCCAGGATCCATTGACGGTTTTCACTTTTGAAGTAGGATAACCATCATAGTCCTACATTCATTCCCATGGCACAAAATCTTTAAGACTAAAGTTAAATAGTGACTCCAGGGATCCTGAAAAGTCATACCTTAGACCATTAAGGAGGCATCTTGGGTTGTTATCAGGGCCCATTGAGGCTGTGTTCTTGGCTTTAGCGAATGCAGCCAGTACATGCTCTCTAGTTATAGTTGGAGGGGTTATATTTGATGGCATTTCTTGGGGGACGGTTGGGTGTATGTATGTGCGTGTGTGTGTGTGTGTGTGGGGGGGGTGTAGCTGGAACTGAATTTGTCTGATTACAGGTTCATTCTACAACCAGGCCTTGTGAATGTGGCACCATTAACCACCAAGTCAGCACATTGATGTATGCTGCCCTTGAGGTTTCTGACATAGCTGAAGAAGGCCTTATGGTTATATTTCACCTGGGATGCTATCCTAAACTCAAAATTGGCTTTGTTTAATCTAATTAGTCTTATTATTTGGCTATTTAGTTTGATGAGATAGGTTTGTCTTGATGAGAATTACCCATCTTGTTTTTTTGTCATTTTTTTCCTTTTGTTGTATAACCTGTTTAATTTGAGATGCTACCAGGACAGTTTGTTTCTGAGGGTTAGTTTTGGGCTTACTTCAGGTAGGTGCAGTGGAGGCTGCCATTTTCTCAGGGGTTTGGGAGACCAATGAATTTTGACAAACCATCACTTAATAATAAGTAGTTTGCCTTTGAATAGTTCTTAATTATTACTGGTATCACTGGCGTTACAGATTTGATTTTGGTTTTTGAAGGAGACAGCTGTATGGTCAGACCTTACCAGGTAGGAAGAGACATGGGGGCACAGAGGTCAGCACTCTCTCATATTTGTGAGTACAACATCCAGTATGTAGGAGCCTCTTGTGGGTTTATTCAATATTTGGTCAGGAGTGTTTGTATTTATAAAGTCCAGGAATCTCTGTGCCTGCAGATTTGAGACCATGTAGGATTCTCTATCTACAGATGTTAGGTTGGATGTGAAGTGAATATGGTATGGGATTTTGTTTATGGTGAATTGCATGTGAAGGACCCCCAGCATGCCATCCTGTTTTAGTGATCTACAGGTATACCTGTTATTAACGTATATCGAGACACAGCTACCTTATCCCTTGACTGTGCAGCTACTGCTTTAAAAGTACAGAAGGCACAGAAATCTTTCACTGCCGGGATACTCTCTGCTGCTTTATCCCATGCGGCAGTAACTGCACAAATGTTTATGTTCTCGAGTGAGATGAGAGCTTAGAGGGAGTGTAGGTTTTTTTAGGCTCCTGGCATTGAGCAGTAACACTTTGAGGCTCATTTGAGTTGATTTTGCTATGTCGGTAGGTTTGACAATTTGGCATTGCCTAAAAAGGAACTATGTAGGTGAATAAAGTTTTAGCCACTATTCAAAAGCCAGGAGGAGACAGGTGCAGTCCATCCTTGGTAAACCAATGTGGTCTTTTAATTATGTCCCTCCCCAAGCTGACAAATATTGGATTCCCTTAGAATGACACCAGAAAGATAGCCAGTAGTTAAAATCATTTATTTATTTATTTTATTTATTGCATTTGTTTACTGGGAAAGCCCACTGGGCCTAAAAGAGTCCATTTTCAGTGAAGACCCAGGGAGAAAAGCTCCGACAAAAACATAGATGCAGAAAAAAATTAAACATTAATTGGTAAAGAAGTAGAAACAGTGTTACACATAGTGATTACAGTAATGTATACAGAATATATACATAAAAGCAGGAATTTATTTGGTCTGATTACAGTAATATATACAGAATATATACATAAAAGCAGGAATTTAGTTAGATTACAGTAATATATGCAGAATGTATACATAAAAGCAGGAATTTATTTGGTTTGATTACAGTAATATATACAGAATATATACATAAAAGCAGGAATTTAGTTAGATTACAGTAATATATGCAGAATGTATACATAAAAGCAGGAATTTATTTGGTCTGATTACAGTAATATATAAAGAATATATACATAAAAGCAGAAATTTAGTTGACTGACAGATTAATTCAATCAGAGAGGTATAAACAGAAATATATTAATCAGCATTATTGTACCAGTATCAACAAGTGATGAAAAAAATAATAACTATGGAGAAAATATCATCACTCAGCAGTAGCAAAAAACACAGGAATTTAGTCTTCATATAAGGAGAAGGAGGAGGTTAGGTCACGGAGCAGGTACATAGTCAGGAAGAGTTGAGATGATTTTTTACCATTTGTTTGAAGGTGGTGGTGCTACCTGTGTTTCTTCTAGAAGGTGGAAGTGAGTTCCATAGTTTGCTGATGGTGATAGAGTAGAGGAGTTGACCAGCAGGTAAGGTGGGCTTTTCTACTTTTAGAAGTAGATGATTTTCAGATCTTAGTTGCCTGCAAGGTTGGTATTTGGCAAGTAGTGTCGAGAGAGCAGGACGTTCTGTGGGTCTGTAGATTATTTTGTGTGCTGTAGTTAATTGGGTGAATGAGAGATGGTGGGGGAGTTCCAGCCAGCCTAATTATTTCAGTGAGTTACAGTGGTGAGACGAGAATTTGGCCTTGGTGACACATTTGGTTATTCTGTTGTAATACATATCAAGTTTTGATTTTGTAGAATTTTGGATATTAGTGAGGAGAGGGGTGCCATAAAGGAGAGAGGGTAATGCAAAGGTGGTTGTAAGGGTTTGTCTAGTAGAGAGGCTAAGAAAGTGTTGGTGCCTGTAGAGCATACTGAGCTTTTGGTGTGTGGGACAACTTCTATAGTGGTATTGTCTTGGGCTTGTATAATGAAGAGTTTTTTTATCTAGGGGAGTGGTTGCCTTAGGGGTAAAAAGTACTAGTTTTGTTTTTTTTTTTTTCGGATTTAGGGCAAGATGATTGTTAAGCATCCAAGATTCAGTAGAGGTGATGGCATTCTGGGTGATTTGCTGGAGTTCAGAGCTGGAATTTGCAGTGCATATTATTGCAGAGTTGTCAGCATACTGGATTACTGATCATTGTGGGAGAGTGGAGTGAAAGTTGTTAATAAAGATGCTAAATAAGAGAGGACCAAGTATGGATCCTTGGGGTACCCGTGTGGAAGTATTGAGGAAGGGAGAGTAAGACTGTTGCATTTGATGGATTGCTGCTTATTGGAGAGGCAGCTATTGAACTACTGTAGGGTAGGTGGGGGAAATGTGGAGGGTGGGTAGTTTAGAGAGGAGGAGGGTGTGGGAAATGGTATCAAAAGCTTTGGAGAGGTCAAGAAAAAGACAAGTGATTATTTTGCCAGAATCCCATGCCCAGTTAATTGTATCAAGGAAGGAGAGGAGGGCAGTAGTGGTGCTGTGCCTGGTTTGAAACCATGCTGAATGGGTGACAGAATCTAGTTTTCAAGCAGGTGGTTGAGGAGTTATGCATGGATGCATTTTTCCAGTATTTTAGATTGGGGTGAGAGAACTGCTATGGGCCAAAAGTTTGTGGTGTCTATGTTGCTGCCACCTTTGTGTAAGGGGGTAATGAATGCTTTTTTCCAGATATCTGGGACAAGGGTTTCTTTAATCGATCTGTTAATGGGTATGCTGGTAGGATAAGCTATAGAGTTTGCAGCTAGCTGCAGGAAGTGTGGGGGTATGTAAAAGTTTTTTTATTGTGGCAGTGGGTATGGGGAGAATTTTAGGTTGGAATCGAGGGTAGGATTGTTTTCTGGGATGATTTGGTCATCAGCTGTCTTGGTGATGGTGGTGTTAACCATAGGAAAGGTGGTGGTTAGGTTAGCTATGGTGTCAAGGAAGTAGGAACTGAAGAGGGTGGAAAGTTTGGTGGAGGTTTTGTGTGGGTCAGGGGATGGGTTGCTTTGCGAATCTGGGTATAATAGTTGGTTAATGGAGGTCCAGAATTTTTGGGGATTATCTTTATGTTGGCTTTGTAGGTGGAGGTAGTGGCTTTTTTATCTCTGGTTATTAGACATTTTGCCTGGTTACAGAGTTGCTTGTATTTTAGTAGAGTTGAGGGATCTTTGTTTTTCCAGATTTCCAGATTTTATCCCTTGTGGACATTACTTCTTTGGTGGATTTTGAGAACAAGCTTGCATGGTTATGTTTTATTTGTTTTTGGCGGGTGGGTGCTTGCCTATTTAGGATGTCTAGGAATGCTGAGTTAAAGAATTTAACAGCCTTATTAAGTGATAGAGATTTGAGGGGTTCCCAATTTACTTTAGCTAAGGTTTCGTTAAATATGGATGGTTGGAACTTAGTCAAATGTCTGGTTGATTTGTATTGGTGTTGGCCTGGGGTTGGGGTAGATTTGCATAGGATATATGCTGGGTGGTGGTCACTAATGGTATTAGGTAGTATGCCTGCAGTGGTGATATTGGTAGGGTGAGACACTAATATCCATTCTATTGTGAAGCCCCAATTGTTATTTTTGAGGGGTATGGTGATGTCTTGAATTAGTTGGGAGAAGTTGTAAAAGTTTATATTTTTTTGAGGGGTTGTTTTGGGTGATGTCTAGCCAATCAATGTTTACATCACTAGGATGATGGTTTCATTATCTATATTTTGGGATGTCCAGGCAAGTATGTTCTCTAATATCGGTATGATGTTTACTGGAGGAATATACAGAGCAATTATGCAAATGTTTTTATGACTGTTAAGTTTTAATATAGAGATTAGTACTTTGGCTGGTGAGAAGCTGGATGTTGGTTTTGAGTAGGAAATTAAAGTATATTTGTTAGGGAAGAGTATTGCTACTCCCATTCCTGTCTTCATTCATCTTTTGTTCCTATTGTGACATCATCTCTGGTCATGGTAATCTCAGTACCAAGCTCATACTATCCTGAGACACAGTCTGAAAGCTCCATAATATCTTTATTCATATAGTCCAGGGATATATGTCTCAGGCCATTTATACCTACATGGACTATGACGGAATACTGATATCTGTGGTGTAATGACTTAAGTGCATGCATGATTTGGCAAATTCTGGCTCCAGATAAGTAATTAACCCTTATCTTCTCCTTCATCAGCCTGGTTAAAGGGGCATCAGTATGTCTTACAGTGGAGTCCCCTATAATGAGATTCCTAAGAAGTGTGTTTACTTGCCTTAGAGGTTTAGTGTTTGGAGCTCCATTGAGTGTGACTGTATGTGTGGTGTTTTTTCTGAGTACCTTTGGTCTTGCTGAGGTATAGCTTTGCCAACAGGCAGTCTTGGTGATCTTTGTTGTTTAGGAAGATTGCTTTTAAGTGCCTCAGCATACATTAGTCTGTATGTGTGTTATTGTTTTCTATTTATTTTTAAATGTACTACACACGTATATTGTGCTGCATACATTCCATGCTATTTAACACAGATCTGTGTTAGTCAGTGCTGTAATTTTGTGCATATCCTTGTCCCATGGTTCAAGATGACACTAAAAGCAATCTTTGGACCAGTTTACCAACTGATTAACTAACAGACAATAAATAAATAAATCAAATAAAAAGTTCCAATGATTTGGTCAGTCTAGGCCCATTTATATTTTCTGCTGTCTGAATTACTTGAGAAATGTGTTCTTTCTCAACAGTTACAGCACCTCAACAACCACAGTCTTCTATCTCTCACACATAATGGTTTCAGACCAGGTTTTAACTCAGCAACTGATCTGTTTACCTTTACCAACCACACCAGAAAACATTTAAATGAAAACCTGTTATATGAAGATGATGGAACCACATTGTACTGCATCCACAGAATCTTCATTATAAATAAAGGAATGCACTCCAAAGTGCATTTAATTCTGCACAACAATAAATTAAAGACTGTAAACTAAAGCTAAACTAGCTAGCCCAATAGTGCTAGATACAACAGACAAGGGACCCTTTATCACTAGAAACAGTACCAACCATCAAACTGTTTGCTGTTACATTTACCTTATGCTTATGTCTGATTAACCTGTCTCTAGGATCAAACTCAGTTTTCCTTACTGTACCCCCCTTTTCTCACACCACAAACCAGATTTGTAGCAGCCATACAGTTGTATATTTTTGTCTTTTATACTTTTCTGCTCTTCTGACTGACTTCAGTTAATCTTTACGTGAAAAAATCAGATAGGCTGACAGTCTAAAAAACAATAACATTCATGACTTGGGGAGCAGAGAAAAACACTTGACAGATATGAGAATAAAAGTATTTGTCAATTGTATTTTTCTCTGTTCTCTGCATGGTGAATTTTGTAGTTTTTTTATGGTTTTGTTTATTTCACTCTACCAGTCATCAATTTTGTTCACATTTATAGGTTGACAGTTTCCCTATTCACCTCCTGACATCCATCACTGCAGGCCTGACATTCTTCTTTCTGTTCACCTCATGACACCTACTACTGCTTATCCTGCAGGTTCAACAACTGGCTAGAATATGAAAATACGTAAATCCTCTCTTCCCTAAAACAACCCACCCACTACTGCATCATCCTGGCAAATGTTCATCTCTTCAACACTTACGACAGTGATACACCCCATCTCACTCCCTTAAGTTCTCAAACAAATTGCTAGCCAAGTATCTTCTAAATAATATTTGGTGTGGATGTATTCATCCATCAGCAGTTGTTTCCAAATCTTGAATCAATCTACTCTTCCCATAACAAGTGATCCCAACCCCAAATCTTTCAGGGCTGTCTTAACTAAGCAACTCTTTCTTGCGTGGATTTGTAACTACTGTATGTCCCCATTGAGCTCAATGTATATTTGTTCTTACTTCTCTGTACATAACAGAAGTGCATAGCTCAATATATAACCCTGTATTTTTCCCTGCTTTTTTGCAGTTTTGATGGTCATTAGCCCTAAGTACTGTATTTATGTTAAAGACCTGCTGTATGCATATGTAAGTACTGTAATATACTTGCAAAAGTTTTCATCTGTAATCAAACCACTGGCTTGCATCTATATTAGGCCATTATAACTTCTCATTGACTTTATGTAATTTCCTATTTTTTTTTCTTTCATTTTTTATGGAGATGAAATACATGTAGCATGCTATTTCTATGGAGCATTCTCCTATGACCACCACTGTAAATATATCTTGCCTGACATGATTATCATGGTCATTTCACAAACTTACTAAACAATGAAACAAATAAGAATACATGAATAAAATAAGCTGTAGGTGAACATATACACTCATCATATAGCTTACCAAGCTGGCTTCCTGCATAGCCCAAACTGGTAGGGCCACAGATAGTATGATATGATGATTTCTTACATATTCACAGAAGGCATTAGGCTTAATGTACTTATTGGCCACTGCACAGTGTCTATCTGCTTAAGTAAAACACAAGCAAATAAAAAAAAACACTTGCTATTGTTCTCCAGTAATCCCAACACTACCCCACAAATTTTACCAATGCATTAAGGCTTGGGAAATATTTTTTATTTTTATTTTATTAATTTGGTAAGTTCACCGGACACAAAAAAAATTCCTTCTCAGAGATGATCCAGGAGCACTCTCTGGTAAAATGACTTCTTCAGAGCCACCTAAAATGCAAATGGAAGTGGAAGGAATCAAACCCTGCACCCTTAGTTACAAGAAGCAGCTTATTAACAACTCAGAGTCTTAATCTTCTGTGCTAACTGCCAAAAAGCCAGCTTTTAGGCCTTGGTTCACCATTAACACATTTCTTCAAATACTCAACTCCATGCATCAAGCAGACTGAGGAAACAAAATATAAAATCATTCCTTTGGGTCATGGTAGATATCAATAAACTCATAACTTAAATAGTAAGGCTTTGTTGTTGTGCCACATGAGGAACGCTACACAATTTTGTGCAATGAAATAAACAGCTCTAAAACAAACAAGCAAACAAAACAAAAAAATATCCTCCCTATAAAATATCTATTAAAAAACAAAGTATTTTTGGCACAGTTTTACTAATAATGTACTTTATTAAAATATGGAAAGGTACATCAACTCAGGCAATGCTTTCTATTAGCCCACAGAATCAGTGACTCAGTTTTAACACTTCAGAGCTTGATTTTCATCTTTAGTGAACAAAGCATCAACCAGTAATGAAATCTATTTGTTTTTGATCATATTGTGATTTTTTTTGTATTTTTAATACATCTTTTCATATTTTTGATTGTTTTGAACTTAACTTCATTTATGCATTGCAGCTATTCACAGGGTCTGTATAGGAGTCAGTTACAACTCCAAGAGAGGATGCATTGTGATGATGTTTTGTTATGCCAAAGATCACACCATTTCTTTAAGTACACATTGACTAAGTACATAGCAGTTGATTGTATGACATGCTAACATTGCAAACAATAATCACATGAAATATTAATAATTGTATTGATATAAATGTATTAAAATATGTTTAAGTTTACTTATATGCTATTACACAATGTATCTTTCTATTTATGATTATGTCTGGTAAAAAATAATGACATTCTTAATTAAATAAAAATAAAAGTATGAAAGAAATGCTTACTTATTTAATTTCCTTACATTTACTTATGTGTTGTCTTGTTTTTTTTTAAATGTGAGAAAATGATACATATTGAATGAGTAAAGCAAAAAGCTGCTTTATTGTTTCAGTTTAAAAGATTTTTCTACCTATCAAAAATATATGATTCAGAGGTGCAGACAGTTGCTGTCCCACCTGTGAGCTAATAGGAATTTCATACCACAGTTCATTAACCTAGTATTAGTAAGAGAAAGAGTCAAGATGAGGAAACTTGAATATCAGCAGAACATTGCATCAAAACATGTGCATTGTTTTCTAGGCAACACAGCCTTAAAAGTGTTCATGGGGTGAGGGGGTATTTCGTAGCAACTTCAAGAAACATTAATACATGTAAGCAGTAATGACCCCTTATTATGTTTCTTAAGTTGGTACGGCTGATAGTATGCTTGTCATATTTATTAAACTGGGTTTTTATGGTAATTTTTGTCTGTGTTTTATTGAAATTGTAATGAATATTTGCATTTATGTAGTGTATTTACTTTTATGTATTGTATCTTTAATTTTATCTCTTGTTTGTGTTGCTTTTGGAGAATGCTGGTCTTTTCTGAAAATGATTTTTCTATTCACTTCCTTTTCCTACCTGCACTGCTTAATTTCCTGTCTGCAGGATTTTTTTTTGCTCCTCACAGCTGACCATTATCTTCCACCAGGGTCTTGCCTCATCCACTGGGTATACTGAGCCCATCCTACCTACCCTGGCCTTACTCTAACCCATACTTGAGGCTGGTGAGGTGATTGATGCTCCTGTTGCAGTATCATATTGCCCCCAAGGAGTGTTTTTCTATTTATGCGCCAACTTCCCTCCCAACATGCACCAGTTAATGTCCATGAAAAGATATGCAATAGGAAAATGCTGGAATATCATTTCACCTCTGCAATGACTTATCTAGAGTACACTAATGATTTTCCTTAAGGAAACATTCTCTCTGTGTACCCCAACCTTTGTCAGGGATAAATCACAAGGTGCACCCAGGTCCACTTCCTCCCCTGCCCTCAACTCAGATGCATGAGGCACAGACTAAACTCTGGTTACCTGGTCCACAGTCAAAGCTTTATGCCTCTATGTCATGACACTGACTATCAGGAAGATTTTTTTTTTGACTTTTTTGGGTACCATTTACTATTGGTGATCAGGTAATGTACTTCAAGTTGAGTTTAGTACTTTTACTGCTGTAAATGTGTTTAATTTGTGTCACCATCATTATTTCTCTTTTGTTTCATTTCATTTTTTATTTTTATACATATTTAGGAATTTATTTGACTTGAGTGCATGAAAGAAAGAGAGAAAGAGAGAGACAGATCTGTAATGTGAGGCTATGAGTGGACAGAGAAATTATCATAAAATGTTTAGCATACATGATGATGTACAGACTATTTTTTAATAGTAGGACTCACAGGAATGGCTAGAGATATACTGAGAGACAAATGAAGGTAGTCTCTCCTTTGCTGTTTATTTGCTTGGTATCAAAGGGAGGGTTTAATAACTGAAATATCACATGTCCCTTCTAATGTGGACTGGTGAGAAGAGTATCAAAGTAAAATAAGAAACATGGAACACATGATACCCCGAAAACAGTTTATGTTTCATCCATATTTTATCTTGGGGAGCTGATGATGGCTGAGTTCCTGTTCCCTATACCCAATATTAAGTCTATGAAAAGTCACTTCTAAGCTAGCAGTGATCCCATTTAATTTATCTTTTAACTCAGTAAGTGATCTGATCCACCCTGGACACAAGCTGGATAGTAAATGCAGTACATGTACAGTTTAGACTAACCATTTCTACTGGCACATTTTTGGCATTAGGAAATAAGAGAGGACATTTAATGGCAAGTTGGCATGGGGAGAACATGCACATAAAACTATTATGGTACAACATATGAATCACCAAGTTCTGAAACTTGATATGTGAATGATGTCAGAAAAATGTTTTAAAGTTAATTTTATCTCTCTCTTAACTAGACAGTGTTTCCTGGTCACCATTGTAGAAAGGCACTAATACCTAGTATATTTACCCAATTAAACAAAGCCAAAAGTCTGTACAAGGAACAAGCTATACAATAACCTTAAAATGAAAGCAAAGATGTTTAACTATGGGACCAGTAGAAAACAACTTTATTGAATATGTTTGTCTCCTGAAAAGAAATAGATGCCTTCAGAATATAAAAGTATTACAAAGACAAACTGTTTTAAAAACATAGATGAAGTTACTTGATGTTTAAAAATAGTGTTTTTATTACATTACCTTCAAATGGTGGTGGTGCTGCGGTAGCGTTGTCGCCTCACAGTAAGACGCTGTCTGGTTCGATTCTCAGCTAGAGCGTCTTCTGTGTGGAGGCATGCGTGAATGGGCGTACCTTTGTTGAAGGTTGTGCATCAGGGCTGGTAATTCGGCATGTAAAAATCAACTACCAATCATTAGTGGACCGGAGTTCCGCTGTGGCGACCCCTAACCAGGAAAAGCCGAAAGACACAAGCAAACATTACATTACCTTAAAACACTGCAAGCAAGAAAGTTAGAGAGATACCAAGACAAAAATAATAAATGTGCAGTAACACTTCCGACAGTGCACATCCATCCAACCACAGTCCTCTTTTTCCCATTTTTGCAGATGGGGCCTGGGCCTCACATCAACAGTGATCATCATCAGAAGCCAATGTTTATACAACCAGGTGGCAAAAATGGCTTAAGTTGATGTTGCTGATTCACTAATGCCCAGCAACTCTGTAGCATTTAAATGGAGTTGCCACTCCTGGTCTTTCTTTACTAAGTGACTTTCCAGATCATCACCTGATATCTAGACTGATATTGTTAATATATATTTTTAATTCAGCCATTCTGGTGAACACATGGATAATATGCTTGTGTTCTGTTTTAACCTTAGGGCATAGATATGTTTGTAAATTCTTAGTGACAACTTGCTAATGTCATACCTATGCAAAATGCTTTGCAGCTATCACAAGTTGCAATATATACTGTACAACTCCAAAAGAATTACAGCTATAATGTTATGAAAACCAAAATGTTTATCTGAGATGTGCAACAATGTACTGACACAGTGAGTAAAAGTGCATGGGAGCGTCACATGTAATTTAGTTATAACATCTGTTGGTTTAATCATTTTCTAACAAGGATTTCAAATTGCTCCTAATAAGTAAATAATGGGTCATAACACCCAACATTGTTGAATTCTGGATGCTCTTTCAAAATCTTCTGAGTCAGTGTTATATAACATTCTCTATACAGCTGCTTCTCTAGTGGTTCAGTAGTTCAACATATGAGCTACTTTTACAGTTTATGATTTACGCTCGCTCCACTTCAATAGTCTTTGTTATATGGTACATCTTTTTGTTGGAATATTTCATGGAATGGAATCACAAGAACCATTTGCTATTCTGTTCTAAGTTATTCATTGCTGGACTAGTTTTGTGCCATTTTCAGAAATCTTAATGACAGAATTCTCAGTTAGTAAACCCAGTAAAAGAAAATACTCCAGACAGAATGATAGTACTATTAAATATGAAATCAGCAAATTTCTTACACAACCCAAGTTACCTTTTACTCAAGAAGGCGTTTCTCAAACTGCAGTAATGCCAAGCCAGTTATAGACTTTTCAGGGCTTAACACTTCAGAGAGAATTCTGCATAAATGTAAATCTCTTCAATAGAACAATTAATTTTTCAGTGAAAATATTAAGTCTGGAAGTGTTCCAATGGGCTGCCGTATAAATAAAATTATGCATTACATAAGGAACGTGATTTTTTTTTCAATAAAGTGGAATATCAGCAGATGAACATTATATATAGGCCCCATGAATCAGTTATTGTTGGATCTATGGCAGAAATTGAGAAAAGAAATATATGATAAAATTATTGAAGATAAAACATCTGAGCATTTTCTTTCCACTTGTAATGATTGTTGGTAAAGTTAGATAAATTTGAGGCCACTTTGCTCCAGAAAAAACATCTATTAGGGATGTGAATGAATATACTGCTGCTAATGCTTTTACAATAAACTGCTCAATAAAAGGTTCTATAAATAATTCTGCCAATCATAGGTAAGTTGACAGTACAATAAAAAGAAATATGGGCAAAATTTCACAAGCCAAGATGCTGGTTGAGTGTTGAATTAAATATCCAACCAACATTTTGAAGGGATAAATGCTTTTACACTGGAATTCCTCAGCCTGCGTCTTCCACAAAGGTCCCTGCGGCAAACTGATAAGGAATTCTACAGACTTTAATAAGGTCTGAATTTGGAGCAGAATGAAAGAACAGTTACAGTGTAACAGGATGGCTAAGTCATTTAGTTCATCACAATGTATGAAGCCAGCTGAGCTGGAGGGGATGAGGGGAAAGGCAGATGTTTACCATTAAGGAGCATTATTTTTAAGGTAAACAGTTCAATGTTATTTGCTTACTAGAAACATGAAATGATTTCCCAAAGAAATGTTTCTGATTTTTTTGGGGGGGCAAGGCTAGTTTTGTAGAATATTAACAGATTTAAAATTATTTGCACAGAAATTTAATTAAATCTACATTATACATGAACTGCCTTTGACCTCTAACACTGAAGTTACTTTTTAATTTTTTATTTTTAGATATTTAACTAGATAAGCCCACTACACACACGTCCACCTTTTCAGGGAAAACCTACAAGCACTGCCTGGTTACGTGACTTGCTCAGAGTAATTCAATAAGCAAATTAAGATGTAAGGAAATGAGCCGTGTACCTCTGACTACAGGAAACAACTTGTTAAAGGCTCAGCATGTTAATCCTCTGCTAGACTTGAAAGGCAACAAGTACTTTCATTCCACTCTGCATCAAACTCTACAGGCATTTGAGACCAGTAGTAAACAGTTGTGTTCTTTATTCAGCCACTGACCAAGTATTATTATAATCTGTCATCGGCTGACTTAACTTTTTAAACAACTTGAGAGTCAAAGAACTGAGGATCATGAAGGCTGATAAAGAGATGCAGGGATGGTGCTCATGGACCAGGGATGATTGGTGACTTCAAAGCGGGAGAGGGTTTTAGGAATGGGATGGGGCTATATTTGGGTTATACTGGCTTTTTATGTGGTTAGATTTTTAAATAAATAAAGGGTCATACACTAGTTTTATATGTCATATAGTCTTAAAACACAAATAACTATTTGATTTACTTCATCAGAAAAACTGTGCTTTTTCTAAGATTTGATGACTTGATGTTAGAATAATTACAATAAGGAAGACTTGGTCCCTACACACAACATATTTTAAATGCCAATGCCATCCAAATGTCAAGGTTTCTCTTTGCAGTGTGCTGCTCCTTTCATTTAATCCAACCTTGACAGTGTCGCATATGAAGAAAATAAAAAAGAAATGCAACACACGAGTTGAGAAGACTCAGCCTAACGAACATAATAATGTACTCATAAAGACTGTAGCTCACAGAGCTTTAGTGGACGGAGTAAGCCCCTCTACACTTCCATGAAGTGGAGCTACACCTTCTGCATCCCCTAAATACAATTTCTTACCCAAATGTTGCACAAATCTGAAAATGAATGCAGTACTCACTTTCCCATAGAACTAAGCATAACTTCAAATAAGGTGTGTGTGTGTGTGTGTGTGTGTGTGTGTGTGTGTGTGTGTGTGTGTGTGTGTAGACAGGCAGCACATGGGGTGCAGAGGAGTTTGCCTGCTTGCAAACCAGTCATAATCTATCTGTGTTCATCTCTATTAAGTGAAGATAACAGTGACTTTTGAGTTTCATTTTGAAAAGATTTAATCCACTCCTTCAACACTATTAAGTTAAAAACAGTTTGCTACCAATCCACATTAAAACATTAATTTCAGGTGCCCTTTCCATATCTCAGGTCCCTCGGAGTAAAAAACAAAGCTTTGTACTACACTCCTTTAAATGTGGAAGTGCAATGTAGACCTACAACATGTAGCAGTAATTAAACAATTATCCCTTGGGGACTGCCCTAGGCTAAGTGCACAAATCATATTCATTTAATCTGTATATGTGCCTGCCTTTTAGAAGTAGTTTAATATAAAATATTATAGTAACCCCTAAACATATGGGCAGATTTAAAATCAGCTACTGTGATTTCAAACTTTAATAATTCATTAGTAAAATATCCTGTACTCCTATGTACCGCCTGCAATATTTGAAAACTAAATGTAGCATCACAAAGAATTTTGTATACATGCTTCCTTAAAATATTGTTCAAGCATTTTTTTCTAATTTGTCTCTGAAGTTTCAGTAATAAATATAACATCTGTTTTCTTAACATAAAATGAATTACATATGTACAATGGTAAACAAATCACCACTTAACTCTACAGTCACCATCATTAAAATAAAACTTACCTGTCTCTGGGTGTACATGTTTTTCAATTTGTATCATACATTTACAAGTTCACCCATAAAATTTGCAAGAATCTTTTTGTGTAATGCAGTATGGCATACTGTAATTGTGTAACATCTTTTTCTTTCCTTTGCCATGTTGCTATATAAATTTAGGGGCTTTTCCAGCCAATAAGAAACTTTTTGATTACTAACGCAGTGAACCTTCCTCAAGGCCAGATATACAAAATATGCTTCATTCCCCCTCTCTAACCCTGATGATATCATAATTGGTGCTGGACTGTCATAGACTAGCAAGACCTATGCTGTGTGAATCCTTCATTTTGCTTATCTGCTAGGCAATGTGTGCTCAGACATTCTACCTGCACGAATCATAAAATTCTTTAAATAGCTTTTTCTGTGATAGATGGAAGTCTAATTGATCTATAATTACCCATCTCTTAGCTGGACATGATTTTAATGGACTGTCACTACTCTCTCAGGGCATCTGACTCCACTTAACTCAGTTTTGTAAACACGATATATGCCTCTGATGTGCTTACCTCCTGTGTATTAACAAATTAATCAGCATTACAGAGGTAAGATAAGTGAAGGGTAATGTCATTCTGCATGGCTGATAAAATTAAATCTATTTACCATTGACAATACCAGCATCAGTAACAATAAAAACATGGTGGGCAGTACACCAGTACACAGGGAGGGTCAATTCTAGTGCAGCATCATTATTTCTGACATTATGCTTCTTTCAGTTTACCTTAATATGAACCTGGTGTTATGAGACCTAACCTGGATGCAGCAGTGTAGTAGTCTCTCGGGAACAAAAAAACTGTCTTCACAGTCTGGGCAGGTGTTTAGTGCAGCTGTTTCACATCAGGTAATGCTATATAGGAAAATTAGCACAGGAGACATGAGAAGGAGAAAGGCCTCGTTCACTGGCATCTGTGAAATTGTAACAGTGAGCTGGAAAAAGGTTTGCACAATTTTGCAGTATTAATTCTGTGATACTTTAAGAGATTGTGTCTAGAAAAAGATCCTAACATGTCAGTATCAAGGAGAGACTCAAATATTCACTGTCTACCTTGAAGACACAGAACATTTTCATTTTGGTGACAACCTATATACATTTCACTCTAGTAGGAAAGTTCTGACAGGCAGCCGTACTAACCTAGAACATCTGTAGTAATCCATGATTTACTACATTTTTTTAAAAGCTAATAAATAACAGATTTGACATGAGCTAACTCAGGATGTAGAAGGTATGTTTGTTGCTGTTAGCGTAAAATACCCTCTAAGTGTTTGAATTCTGAAATCTCCCTAAGACCAGACACAGTTGACAGGGTCTTGTTAGCAGGCTATTGCTCTTCAAAATATTTTAAACCATGGGTGACACAGATCTATGCTTCAGTGGATGTACCGCAGTGATATATTTTTCTTCAACACTGATATTTCAATCAGCACTAAGTGTATCTTGTATTACCTACACAATTAAGTGGTTTATAGTCTCCCACTAGCGACTAGTTCAGTCTCGTCAGTACAGACGTTTTAAATATTGGAGAATGAACTGAGCACCCTGGTGTCCATCTCATCGTATTTTCTTGAATACGGCTTCTTTTGTGGAGCTCATTATCAGTGCACAGTATGTAGCTCTAACTTGGGGTGCCTTTCCTAGGTAGAACAGCCTACAGCTGTAAGGATACTAGACTGGCTTGAGCTTCCCATCAATATTCTTTACAACCAACTCTCTCTAACTCACAAAACTGTAACAACCAACCAGAACCCCCGCACTACAAATCTCATCCTCCCTTACAGTTCCAGCAGATCACTTCGCTAACAATAAGAACTTACTCATCATCTCCAAGGCCAACAACGCTGCAGGAGAATCTTTATTTTCCAACTATATATCTCGTATAAGGAACTCCCTTCCTAAATCCATTCTCTCAATCTCATCCACTAAGCCATCATTTAAAGCTTATCTAAAAAAATAAGTGGTTATGTTCCTGTTCTAACCCCTCATGAGTGCTCTGATACATCGCAGTATACCCAAAACATATTCAACTTCTTCCCCGGTGTTTAATCCTTTGTTCCTACTGACCTGTCTTAACCTTATATCTTGACATGTTATACCTACAAATAGTACTAGCTATGCTCAAAGCCTAGGTTTTGCTGTCAAGATATAACAAATTTGTATGTTATATATACTACATTTTGTTTACTTTATACTTTATTGATTATTGTAATGTGTGCATGAAAATTTACTGTTACTCATGCAGCTTTTCTTCCCAGGCCTCCGCTGAAAAAGGATCTGTGTCCAATCGGACTTTCCCGGTAAACAAATGTTAAATAAATAAAAATAAAATAAATAAAATGCCTACACTGCAGCTGCTGCTGATTATTAAACTGCACTGGAATATGAAGCAAACATATACCAATTTGCAATTACATTTTCTGTTACTCTATCTCCATCTTCCTAGACTTCCAACTATCACTTTACGAGCACAACTATGATTTTGAATCCATTCATAGCAGTGCTTTGCCCCTACTACAGATCTATGTGACACAGTGAGCAAGAAACTTGACTTTTTACTAAATAATAATTTGCAGAAAAAAACTCTGCCCTCCAGCAGTCATCAGTAAAATTAAAAAAAGCCTTTTCTACACTTTATTATAGTGCTGAGATCAATCCAACAAACATATCATGCCTCCTCGTATTTATGTGTGCATATATTACTAAGATCTTTCACTTCCCTAGCTTCAACTATGTCAGGCTGCCTCTAGCAACAGCCATGTGACACAACCAGAGACAATCAAAATTTTAAAATGTCTGTTTCCTCTGATAGCCTAAGTGACCCCATAGAAGTGCTGCTTCTGCAGTCCTAAAATGGGGGAAGGAGGGGCCACAAGGTATAATTACCTTATTCAGAGTGAAGAGTTAGCCTAAATGCTTGTCTGTTTTAAACAGCTCAACCAATTTTTTTAAGAAGTGTAAGCATCCGCGGTGGTGCAGCGGTAGCGTTGTTGCCTCACAGCAAGAGGTTCTCCTGTTCGATTCTCGGCTGGAGTGCGGGGAGTGCCTTCTGTGTGGAGTCTGCATGTCCTCCCTGCGGTTGGGTGGGCGTTTGAAAGACATGCGTAAATGGGCGTTCCTTCTTTGAAGGTTGAACGTTGAGCTGACACCTCGGCGTTTGTAAAAATCTACTGCCAGTCATTAGCGGACTGGAGTTCTGCTGTAGCGACCCCTAACCGGGAAAAAGCCGAAAGACAAACAAACAAGCACAAGTATATGTTGTTTTTGTCATGACCATTTGCAGACAACTAGTGTAAATTTTAATTAAAAAATATGCTAAACAAAATTAAAATAGAGGGCTTATAGCCCAGCAGAACAGTAATACTAGCTGCCACCTACCATGGGTGCTCACAAATATCAGGACTGTACGTTTTCACTGCTGGCAGATGCTGAATGTTATAGATAAATGAGTTTATATGACACACAGGTTGAGTATAAAATAAATGATGATGAATTTTTGGGTATATTCCACAACAGTTCCAATTTCTATGACCCATGACTTTTTTATACATCAAACATCCCAGATTATCAACATTGTTGGTATCCGTAACATCTATAACTGCATCTCTAACGTGTCCTTAGGCCGGCTGTGTGTTCTTGGCCTTGTTTGTAGACAAACATTTAAATTGTGCAAACCAGAGTGTCTCTCTTTATATGAGGGAATCTTGGCACTTTTTGGAGAAGATACAGAACATCACTTTTTTTGGGAAGGTTCCCTTTTACGGACAGCTAGAATTAAAGGTCTTTATAATCTTATTCCTCAATATGTAGGGATAGAGGCTGTATGCAAGTTTCTACAATACACAGAGTTTTGCCACTTACTACCATTTATAATGTTATATTAAACTTCAGGCCTCTGTCCATACTCATTATATAGGTGATGCATTCTTGTTGTCGGCAGGAGCAAGAGAACTGTTAAATTAATTTTCAGAATATCTCAATAATATTACAAATAACACAAAACAAGTATAACCAGCCGACACAGCATACATTTTACTAGAACTCAGGTTTATTAAAACAACTATTAAAACTACAGAAAAACAATAAAAATATGAGTGCTTTCACTCCTATCACAGACGCTTCCTCAGATCTAACACACAGAAGTTAAAACATTCCTTACATATTCACTTTTAAATCTGGGCGGGGTAAAGCCCTAGATCTCAGCACAGATCTTAAAGATACAGAACCACTTAAACCTTTCCCACAGTCAGCATGCAGTTCTAAAATCCATTTTGTTTATGCACATTCAGTCTTAATTTCAATGTCACCTCTTTTAATACTTGGTTTAATCAACTCTAGTACCAGAAACATAAATCGATGGGTAGAATCAGTAACTACAGCATGCCTAGCAAGGGCATTTCTAACATCTTTCTTAGAGATATCATTGTTATACTCATGTCCTGTCCCTTAGGGCTCTATTCGTTTTACCAATATAATAACATTCACAAATCTTGCCGACAGTCTGCATAAAAGTTACATTGGTAAACACGTCTAGTCACAATATTCTGGTAACTATTACTACTATTCATATCCTTACACATGTTACAAGATTTAGATGGATACGTCCCTTTTCGGCTTGATAGCAATTCATTATTACTTCTTACCTGGTTATAACACAATAACTGTTTCTAGGACTGACTGTTCTTAAAACAAACTTTAGGAGTATCACCCACAAAGTTTTTGTGTTTCTCATCAGAAGTAAGAATATGCCAGTTCTTCTTCACTATATCGTAGACAATACCAACATCATTAGAACAGGTAAGGGAAAACCTAAGCCTTAAGATATCCAGAAGATATGCTTACAGATTTTGTGGCGTATTTGCAGTGTTTTACTGTGAAGTACTCAAAAGAAATTATACATTTCTTGGACATTAGTATCTATAAAACTTACACAGGTCTGACTATGACGTTATATATAAGAAGGCTTGCAAGAAAGTGAATATTTTACATAGATGAAAGAAACATGCAGCCATGTCTTGTTCACAGAAATGTGTTAAAATGACAGTTTTATAGGTTATCTCGATTATGTTATGATGGTGACATGTTATGATCTTTTGCCCAGCAGAAAAAAGATTTTCTATTAAGGGGCTATACAGAAGAAGAGATTGATTTAGCACAAAAGAAGTGTTGAGATGTAGGTCTGAATCTGTCAGACCTTACTTTTCTGATAGAACTAATAATCTTGTATCAATACCCAGTGCAGACATGAATAAGGTTAGGTTTTCCCTTACCTATTCTAATGGTGTTGGTATTGCCTGTGATATGGTGAAGAAGAACCAGCATGTTCTCACTGCTGATGAGAAACACAAAAACTTTTTTGGGTGATGCTTCTAATTTTTGTTTTAAGAAGAGTTAGTCCTTGAAACAGTTATTGCATTATAAACCAGCAAGGAGTAAGAATGAATTGCTATCAAGCCAGAAAGGGACGTATCCATCTAAATCTTGTAACATGTGTAAGGATATGAATAGTAGTAATAGTTACCAGAATATTGTGACTGGACGTGTTTACCAATGTAACTTTTATGCAGACTATAAAAGTTCAAATTTAGTGCATCTTGCTGTATGCAAGGTTTGTGGATGTTATTATATTGGTAAAACGAATAGAGCCCTAAGGGACAGGATATGTGATTATAACAATGATATCTCTAAGAAAGATGTTAGAAATCCCTTGCTAGGCATGTTGTAGTTACTGATTCTACCCATCGATTTATGTTTCTGGTACTAGAGTTGATTAAACCTAGTATTAGAAGAGGTGACATTAAAACTAAGACTGAATGTGTAGGGACAAATGTATTTTAGAACTCCATGCTGACTGTGGGAAGGGTTTAAGTGGTTCTGTATTTTTAAGACCTGTCCTGAGATCTAGGGCCTTACCCTGCCCAAATTTAAAAGTGAGTACCTAAGGAATGTTTTAACTTCTGTGTGTTAGATCTGAGGAAGTGCATGTGATAGGAGTGAAAGCACTCATATTTTTATTGTTTTAATGTAGTTTTAGTAGTTGTTTAAATAAATGTGAGTTCTAGTGAAATTTCTGCTGGGTCAGCTGGTTAAACTTGTTTTGTGATATTTGAAGTTATGGTTTGTCCAACCTTATCCACATATCTTGTTTTATTTCTACATCTCAATAATATTACTGGAGTGGCACCACATTTAAAGCTGCTGACTTGCTACTATTAACGTCTCAGTAGCATTAAGTGTACACTGAGACTGAGGCTGCTAATAAGTTAAATCATATTTTTTATTTAGGAATTTGCATTCTCAGCAGTGTCATCACACAGCTTTTGTTCAATTTACTATATAGTTTTGCTGATTATATTATAAATGTTACTCTGTCATTGTATCACTTTCATTTTTTAGCTAGCAGAGTTTTAACCTAATGTAATAACAACACTGATTTTAAATGGTCACATGATTTCATTTGCTGTTTTAAAGCTGCTTCTTTTTGCAATATTTTAATTCTGAAGAAGTCTGTATTTCCAGAAGACAAAAGTGCTCAGTAAGTATAGTTGTTTTCTAGTGGCTGTATTTGTAGTTTGGACTTATCTAGTTAAGTTAATAAAATAAAAGCAGAATGATGGTTGTTCTGTCTGTAAGTAGCAAGTGAATATATGTTATTCTAAATTAATATATCATCATTAATGATAGTGAATGTGAAATAAAGGACTGTGCATATTGTACATTGCAAGCATCCCTTAGTAGAAGTTTAGTTTTTTACTGCTGCACAGTTCTAAGAACCATTGTAAATTAAAACATTTAACAATAGCAAGGCTATAAGGCAGACAGCAATATTTTTGTGATGGCTTGCTGTGCATGTTCATGGTGCTAAATCAATTTACCAAGGAGTTAGGATCAGGATTTACCAGAACCTGACTGTAAAAGCAGATCTGCCCAGTAAGAACTGAATTCCACTGCTCAGAAATGCTGACTGAATCAGAATTCAGTGAAATGAATTTGGAAAGGGCAACTGTCCCCAAGATCAACATGACCTGTCAGTTAATAAATGCTAATGGAAGATAATTTTTGAACTTGTAGCTAAAGTTATGTAATCCATCACAAAGAATTTCTTATTTTAAGTACTCCCAAGTGGGCTTAAGTGTCTGCAATCAAAAAGTAAAAAAGGAGAGAAATACACTTCTAATTTACAAGCATCTGAACAACATGCAGCTATAACCACTTATTCATGTATTTCTGTGTCTCATCAGACATTCGAGCATCATGCAGGTCCAACTATTTATTCCTGTATTAATGTTCTCTGTGGTGCAAGCTAACAGTCAGTTAAAAAGCAATTAAAATACAATTTGCAGACAAAGAATTGATGCCTTGGTCCTTGTGTTTTGTGGGAGCGGAAGGCAGACATATGATTCTGTAGTTTTAGATAAGGTTCAAAACAGAGATGGCTATTAAAGATCTGAAAACCAGTGGTACCCAAAGTTGTATATGTAAATATTTTCCCAATTGTTTACACCTCTGATAAGCAATTGAGATTGATAACGTTGTGAACTTGTCAGAAATGTTTTGCTGTGTTGGGTGGGTCCACTTACTGTGTTGTTTTTGGCGTATCTTTATTGTTATCAGTTTATTTCTTCATGTGTCGTGCTATAAACAGTAAATCATAGTTAACTTAAAGGTTTTGGAAGACATTGGTTTGTAGTGTATTATGCATGACTGTGAATGGAATGATGAAGACTATTGTTTAATGCTACTTTTTTTCTGAGTGATAGTGAGTGCTGTTTGATTAGCTAGAAGCAAACCAAGCTTTTATTTTAAACAATTCATTGTTGGAAATGCAAATTACCTTCTATGGAGACTGATTTAGCAAAATGCCATTGTTAAAAAGAATCCCATTTCTTAAAGGTTCTGTAGTGACAGGCTGTGTCATTTCAGATAGGCATTTACTGATGGTGTTTCACAATGTGCACTTGTTTTTAAGTGACAAACAGAACATAAGTATAACCAAAGATGCACCATGTAAGCCAAACATTATATTTTTGGGTATAGCAATATGCTCAACAGAAGGGATCTAAGTTCCCCATCTTCAAGTAAACAATATATATATTTTGCCAGTCTTAACATCAATGCACAGAAACAGTCAGCAGGGGTCCTGTTTTATTTTCCCATGCAAATGCTTAAGTAAACAATAAAGAAGTTAACAGCACTGGCTAATTATATTTAGATCTTTGTAAACAAGATAGATACTCATATTGTACAGGAAGTGACTGTGGCTCTGTGTTTTTACTAGCTACGCAGATGGTTCTAATAATATATGCCCCATGATGGGAAGAAGTTTTAGTAAGACTGTATGTGTGAGGAGGGGTAGGGCAGTACAGGAGATCTATGCACAGTCTGACATTTTTCTACTGCCATGCGAACAAACCCTCAGGATATATAGTGCACTTGAAAGTCGTCTTTCAGGTAGCTAGAATTCTGTCTTAGCTTAATAGCTTAATAAATGCTTCCCTAAGTATTGCAAGTTGCAAGATTTGATGATTTAATGGTCATTCATTATTAACTAATCCTAGCTGCATTTTTGCAACTGAAATACTACTGAGGCTGTGTTATAATTTTGCTTTCTTGTTGCCTTCCTGCAGTTTGTGTTTGGCTGCCTATATCACCTTGTTCTAGAAGTTAACACACTTTTGAACAGCCTTTCCTAATACGTCTGCATTATGTAGTCAGGCCAAACTCAAACCTTAAATTATGGTCAGTTCAGAATTCTTTTCAAGCCTTTTTCCAAATATATTTGTTCTTTGAATGGTGCTAGCTCTTTCATGGAACAGCTGACCACAACTGAGAATAGAAATATATACATATGTGTATATATAGGATCATAGGATCATATGAGGTTACTAGGCTAATGGCCCTGGGGCCCTTACAAGCCTAGACAAGAGTTTATCCCCAGAAAGAAACCTCAATCAGCACTTGTCACCCCTGTCAATGAGGGACACAGGTGGTATAGTTGGGACAAATTTGTGGTTTCCCATCCACTCATCAAGGTTCCTCTTGAAGAGGGTCAGCGAGGTACTCTGTTTGACGTGCATGGAAAGTCTATTCCAGAGACAGGGTAGCCTCTGGGAGATAAACCTGTTTCTCCTGCAGGTTTTGTTGATGTCGCATAATAGAGTCAGGCCTTTTAAGTGAGTAATGCATGAGGAGTTAGACTTACAGATATGGAGCATCTCTAGTAGGGTAGGGACCGAGATTGCCTTGTAGGCGAGACACAGATCACCTCTGAGAAATCTGTATGATACTGAGTAGAGTGATAGTGATTTGAGCCTGTCCACATAGGACAGGTGTTGGAGCCCATGAATTCTCTTTGTGAGGTATTTCTGTGGCCTTTCCAGTTGGTGCAGATGTTTGGAGAGGTACATACCAGACGGGGCATTATACTCAATTATTGGTCTAATGAGGGAGGAGTATAGAGAGGTAATAACCTCTTTTTTTCTGGATGCAATCCCTTCACTTATGAAATTAACCGAGTAAAAGGCTTTTCTGACCACTGCTGCTACATGATGGTTGAATGTGAGATTGTTATTGGCCTGAGTACCCAGGTCTCTCACCACAGGTTGTGTGTTTAGAGGGTTGCTGTTGATTTGGTAATCAGTTGGAGCTGTGTTTCTGCTGAATGGTATGATGATACATTTTTTGCACTTAGCTTGAGGCCATGACTTTGGAACCAGTCATTAGTTGCTGTGAGACCCTCTTGCAGTAGCTTAACATCAATTGGGAGTCAATGACAGTATCCAACTTACAGTCGTCTGCAAATTTGGTCAGCCACTGGCCTTTTGTATTTGCCTAGCCCTCTGAGAAGTAGATACCAAACATAGGGGTCTGAGGACAGATCCTTGGAGAACTCCACTAGTGACAGGTCTGCTATCGGAGGTGCCTATTTTGACCTTGAGGGTCCCATCAGTGAGCCAGTTGGCTACCCACCTGATGAGATAGGGATTTACGCTGAGTTGTGTTAGCTTTTTTGATGATGTCCCAGTGGGGATTGTCTCAGAGGCCTTGGCCAAGTCAAGGTAAGCTGTATGCACTGACTTTCCTTCATCCAGGGCCTTGATGACAGTCTCAAGAAGTCAACCAGGTTCAACAGGTAAGATCTTCCCTTGACAAAACTGAATTGGGAGATGTCAAGTGCTTGGAGATTGCCTAGGTCCTTATTTATGAGATCCATAATAATATGTTCCATATCTTTACAGATCAGACTTATCAAGCTAATGGGGAGATAGTTTCCAGGGTCAGTAGTGGCACCACCTTTATGCAAGGGGATGACAATGGTAGTTCTCCACTCTGCTGGAATGAAGCCTGTACTTTGGCTTTGGTTGAATAGGGTGCTCAATGGAAAAGCCAGTTCTTGCTGGAGATAGTGCAGAATACAGCCTGGGATACTATTGGGTCTCATGGAAGCTGTGTTCTTTGCCTTGGATAGGGTATTTAACACTTGATCTATGGAGATGTGAGGTGCAGGACAAGGATCAGGATGTTGAAAGGGCCTTTGGGGAGGACAGGGGGTGAAGTTTTCACTGAACCTATCTGCTACCAGGTTGTATATATATTGGTTTTCCTACCCTTCCATTACTTCATTCTTTCTTGTTCTACCACAGTACCCCTGTCTGTCTTTGGGTCTTCCAGCCCTTCCTTTAACCCCCCAGACTAACATAGAATTTTGTTTTGGGATGGTGCCACAGAGAACACAGATAAATAGTCCTCTCCCTCTGGAGTAGACATGCCCAGCCCTCCCTGCCAGCACCTCAGAACACCAAGCCACTAATCAAATCCTGGTTGCCTGGGCTGTAGTTGAACCTTTATCCCACTATACTATGACATTATCATCACAAACTCCCTTTTTACTATTTTCCACATGGGGTCTGGGTGTCATGTTAACTGTCACCATTTTTCTCAATTCAATGCCACTCTCCTACCTTCTTCAATAGCCATGTCTGACTGTTGCAGGTCTTCTCTCACACAATTTACCCACCTCTTTGCTGAATGCCCCCTTGCCTTCTTCCTATTTTTCCCAAATTTTCTTCATCAGATTGGCTTCTACTTTTCTAAACATGTGCCTGAAATACTAATCTCATCTGTTTGATCTTTTCTGCAATTGGAGCTACTTTTGCTTCTGCTCTGATGTCCTCATTTCTTTGTCCGTCACCCATCTCCAGCACTTCATATCATTATCATCTTTAGCTTCTTCAACTGCTCTGCCTTGACTGTCTAGGTTTCTGTACCATACAGTAGTGCTGGTCACATCACTGTTTCTATACCTTACATTTCTTCTTCTTTGGTATTCTTCTGTCACACACTACCCCTGACACTCTGTAGCAGTTGGCTGCAGCCCCTCTGATCCAAGATTTGACCTCCTCATTCAGACTTCCCTTTCCCTCTACAGCCTTCTCAGATACTTGAAGTTGTTAACCAGTTCCACTATTTTCCCCTGTGTTTCAATCTTTTTCTTCTATTTCCCCCTATTTGCTATCATTACAGCTGTCTTATCTGTACTCAGTTTCATCCTATGAACCTTCAGTTTTTTATTCCATTCCCTATCCTTTGCTGAAGTTCTTTCTCAGAGTCTGCCTGTAATGCCACATCATATACATAAAGCAACTTTGTTGATCTGCCTCCTCTAACATGTTTGATAAAGTAGTCCATCACCAGTTTGAACAGGTGAGGGTTCAGAGGTGAACCCTGATGCACACCCACTCCCACTGAGTCCTAGAGTCCTTGTACATAGCCTGCACTAATTTTACTAATGTTTCTGGGACTTCAGGCAGGCCACACACTGGACTGCCCCAATCTTTCTTGCTTGTCATATGGTATGGTTTCTCCAAGTCTGTGAATGCCCAGCTGAACACTTACCTCGTCTCTAGCTTTTTCTCCACTATCTGTATCTACGCAAACATCAGGTTGGTTGCGCTGCATCCTGATTTGAATCTGAACTGCTCATAGGTTCATAGGTATGTACTAGGCTAATGGCCCTGGAGCATTAACAAGCCTAGCCCATAAGATTATCCTGGCATCGTGTCACCCGACCTTAGTTCTCAGTGCCTCTGTCGAGTAGAGCCACTGCAGTGATCCCCGGGTTGAAGTTTCTATTTCCAATCCACTCATCAAGATTTCTCTTGAAGAGGGCCAGTGAGGTGCTCTGTTTGACATGTATGGGAAGTCTATTCCATAGCTTGGGCAGTCTCTGGGTTATGAACCTGTCCCTCCAGCATGTTCTGTTGACTGTGGTAATGAGGTAGAAGTCTCTGGAGCATGTGGTGCAGAGGGATTGGGATTTCTTTAGATGTAGTATTTCTAACAGAGCTGGGTTACACATGACTTTGTAAGTCAAGCAGAGATTGCTTCGAAGTAGGCGTTATGAGACAGAGAATAGTTGGAGTTTTTTGAGTTTGTCCATATAGGACAAGTGTTTAAGGCCTAGGATCCTCTTTGTGAGGCACTTTTGTATCTAGTGAGGTACATGCCAAATAGGGCACTTTACTTGATGATTGGCCTAATGAGAGAAGAGTAGAGGGAGACAATGACCTCTTTCTTCCTGGATGCAAAACCCTTAGTAATGAGATGTGCCACATAGAAGGACTTTCTGATGACAGTGACAATGTGGTGGTCAAAAGAGAGGTTGCTATCAACCTGTGTTCACAAATCTCTTATAACGCCTTCTGTGTGCAGTGGACTACCATTGATGTGGTAATTCATGGGAACTGGGTTTTTCCCAAAGGAGATGATGACATTTTTTGGCATTGAGCTTAAGGCCATGGTTCTGACACCAGTCATTGGCCTCAGTGAGGCCTTTCTGTAGAATGTCAACATCACTTGGGGAGTTAATAACAGCTCCCAACTTGCAATTGTCTTTGAACTTTGTTAGCTAGAATCCCTTTGTGTTGGCCTGGACTTCAGAGAAGTAGATACCAAACAGGAGAGGACACAGGACCGAACCCTGTGGGACTCCACTCATGACTGGTTGTCATTCTGACTTGGAGTCAGCTGCTTTCACACTGTGGGTTCTATCTGTGAGCCAGTTTGTAACTCACCTAGTGATATACAGGTTGATGCCTAGCTTAGTGAGTTTTTCTATGATTCCTGAGTGGGGAATGGTATCAAAGGCCTTGGTCAGATCAAAGTAGGCTGTATGAACCACCTTGGCTTCATCCACAGCTCTGGTGACTGACTCAAAGAAGTCGACCAGGTTGAGCAGGCATGATCTACCCTTCACAAAACCAAACTATGTCGGATCCAGAATTAGGAGATTCCCTATATCTTTGTTTATTAGGTCCATGATGATGTGTTTCATAGCTTTGCATATCAGACTCTTCAGGCTAATGGGACAATAGTTGCTAGGGTCTGTAATAACTCCTCCTTTGTGGAGCGGGATGACAGTAGCAGTGTTCCATTCGGTAGGGACAAAGCCTGAGGTGAGGCTGTGATTGAACAGGGCACACAGGTGAGGTGTCAGTTCACTCTGTAGTTCATGTAGAACACAGCCAAGGATATTTTCAGGTCCCATAGAAGCTGTATTCTTGGCCTTGGACAGCGCTGTTTTAACCTGTGCAGCAGTAATACTGGGTGCCTGGCAATCTACTGGTATTGTGATTGGTCCTTTGGGGGGAGAGGGGTAAAGTTGGCACTGAATCTGTCGGCCAGTATACTGGCAATATCTGTTGGCTCGATATAGGAGGTGCCATTGTGAAGTAGCTCAGAGCAAATCTGGGTATTGCCATGGAGATTCATTACATAACTATAGAAGCCCTTGTGGTTGTCTTTACTATCTGCTGCAATCCTGTTTTCATAGCTAGCTTTAGAGGATTTGATGAGGGATCTCAAGTTTTTTGTTGAGGCTGATAAGGGAGTTTTTCCAGTCTTGGGACTTCACCTTATTTTGCATCACTTTCCTCCTTCTGTTGTAGAGTTTGTTTATGGCAGGGGACCACCAGATTGGCTTCTTTTTTTTGGAGGAGAGTGTCTTGGTTCTATTGGTTATGGTGAGATCCATGCATTTGTGTACGTGTTCGTACAGTGCATTGGTGTATGGTTCGGTGGTCATGCAACTATTCTGCATTTGCATGGGTGCCGTGAAGTTAGCCACCTCTGTTTTTAGGAGTCCAAAGTTAGCTTTGGAGAAGTGAAGTTTTTCATGGCGGTTACCTAAGCGTGGGCTTGGGGGTGGGAGGGATGTGTATTTCCAAGGTGATTAGTTTGTGGTCAGATCTAACCAGGGAGGAGTTAACTATTGATGTAGAGCAATGGTTGCTCATGTTAGTTATGACCAGGTCAAGGATGTTGCTACCTCTAGTGGGGGTAAGAATGAGCTGGTCCAGGGCTTTGGAATTAATGAATTTCAGGAAACGTTCGGCAAGTGTATTGGTACATGAATAGTTTTCCCAGTTAATGGAGGGGTAGTTGAAGTCGCCCAGTATGAGAGTGTTAGGTTTGACCCTAATATTCTCCATGGTGCTTAGGAATGTGGAGTGTGAGTCTTAGAACATGTTTGGAGACCTATAACAGACTATGACCTGAATCACTGTCTTATCCAATGTTAGCTGCACCTGAAGTATTTCTGATGTGTTATGTTGGGCTACCAGTTTGGAGGTGTGCCCATCCTTTATGAATATGGAAACACCACCACCTTTGGAGCTTTGGTTTATGTTCTGAGGCCAAAAGATGTAGAATGAGTTACAGCCTGGTAGTGCAGGGTGCTTTCTGCTGCTTTAAACCAGGTCTCTGTTACAGCACAAATGTTGATGTTCTCCATGTTAAGGAGTACTTCGAGTGAGTGCATTTTGAGATTTAGACTTCTAGTGTTGAGCAGCATGACCCTCATATTGCATTTGTTTATAGCTGTTATGGTGGTAATTTGGTTTTTGGAACACCACCTAAAAAAGGTACTATAGGAGTGGCAAGAGCCTTGGCCAGTATCCGGAAGCCCAGGGGTGACAGATGCAGGCCATCTCTGGCAAAGCATTGAGGTCTGTCAATTATGTCATCACAGGCAGACAGATACTGGATCCCCTTAGAATGACACCAGAAACTTAGCCAATGGTTGAAATCAATCATTTTCTGCTTGTACTGTGGTATCATTCTGGGTGATGATAGGATGCTGCCCAGGGCTAGGGTCATACCCACCTGGGTTACATAATCTGAGAGCTCCTCCATGTCTCTTTTCATGTAGTCCAGGGAGGTACATCTCAGGTCATTCACTCCCACATGTACAATGACAGAGTCATATTTGTACCTGTTGTTGAGGGACCTGAGTGTGTGCGTTATGTGGTGGATCCTGGTACCTGACAGGCAGCTGACTGTTACTTCTCCTTATTCAACCTAGTGAGTGGGACATCAGTGTGCCTCACTAATGAGTCACCTATGACTAGTGTGTTGGGCATGCTGTTTTGCCTTAGGGGCTTTGGTTGAGTGGCACACTGCTTAGGAGAGGTATGTATCTTGTGATTAGTGTTGTGTTGTGGTGGTCGAGTGTGTTTCTGCCTTGGAGGTCTCTGTTGTTTGGGTAAATTTTTATTGAGAGCCTCCATGAAGGTGGGTGCGTGGTTTGTGTATTGCATTTTTATGTGAAGGCAGTACTAATGTGTGTTCTGGAGGGCTATTTCTTTCCATGTGGTGTGGTGCAAGTGTTGACCTTCTCCTTTTGACTAGCTACTCCGGTCTTGGCTGGAGAGTGTGTGGCTTCCAGTTTGGATATATAAGTGCATCTCTCGCAAGTCTGAGTGTTGAGAGGTAAGAGGAGAGGGTTGTCAGTGTACATGAGGCAGTTGCTACATTGCCTCAGGATACCCAAGTTCACCAGGTTAATTGGAGAAAGTACAGGGAACTGACCTTTAGACATGCCTGGAGGGGTGGGCATTAATAATTAGTACTGGAGTTTCCTTGTAGAACGTTTAGTGCTGGTAGCACTTTTGTGTGCTACAATAATTGCTACAAGAAGTCTGGTAAAGTGCTAGACTAATAAGCTAGTAAAAGTGCAGGAGAGGAGAGAATTAGCAGATCTAAGGGAAAAAAATTGAAGAGCAGACTTTGGCACCACTCAGAAGCTTACAAACAGTCCTGGATACAGCAAATCTGTATCTGGACTAGACTAGTTACAGGAAAGGTGGGAAACAATTGCAAATGTGTGCTTTTAATCCAGAAAGTTGAAAGAGATGGAAAACACTGCCCAAACGGCCAATAAACAAGAATTTCTGGGTCAGAAACCACTCCTCTTGTGGTCTATAGGCCGCCTGGTGCTTACCACTCCCACTCCCACTGATAAGCTAGAAGACTTCCCTCCAACACGGAAAGGCATGGGGGGCTCAGAAGCTTACAAACAGTCCTGGATACAGAAAATCTGTTTCTGGACTAGACTAGTTATAGGAAAGGCAGGAAACAAGTGCAAACACTGGATTTTAAACCAGAAAGTTGAAGGATATGGAAAAACTGCCCAAACAGTCAATAAACTACAATTTCCGGGCCAGAAACCACTCCTCTTTTGGTAGACAGGCTACCTAGTGCTTACCACTCCCACTGATAAGCTAGAAGGATTCCCTCCAACACAAAAAGGCTTGGGGGCTCAGAAGCTTACAAACAGTCCTGGATACAGCAAATCTGTATCTGGGCTAGACTAGTTACAGGAAACCCCATCTTACTTTCTACTACTATATATATTTGTTTATCAATCCCCCCCTCCAAAACTTTCATGCAGTGTGAGAGGAGCTTGGTACCTGTATACTGCCCACAGTTGTGACTGTTTCCTTTGTTCTTGTACAATAGTACTAGATGCATATTCTCTATTCATCTGGAATGCAGCTTTCTCTCCATAATACTATATAAATACCTTAATTTCTCTCCTAACTCACCCAACATCTTGATCATACCTGTGGGTGACCTCATCTAAGCCTGTTGATTTCCCCGGCTACATCTTTCTTAGTGTTGTTACTTCTTCTAGGGTGCTCTGTTGTCTTCTTCCACTGTTGGCTGTCCCTGGGTCAGAATAGCTTCTGTGTGGTTTTCTTCATTTATAAGCTGCTGGAAGTACTCTTTCCATCTGCCTTCAATCTCATGTGGACTGGTGAGCAGGTTGTTGATGACATCCCTTATGAAGGGTGTCTGACTATCTTCTTTATCTTTCTGTCTTTGCCTTGCAACCTGATAGAAAGTCTTTGAGCCATCTACCTAGTTACTTTTCAGAAGGTAGTAGAGTGTCTCTCCGCCTTTTCTTTAATACTGTTGTTGGTTAGCTAACCAGTATTCTTTCTTAGCCTGGTCCATCTTTTCTGTCTCTCACTTTTTCCTGCACCCATCCTTTCTTTTGATAACTTCCTGGACGTCTGCATTCTGCCACCAGCTTTCCTTATGTACTTTATTTCTGTACCTGGCTGGGACACCTATTTGTTCTATAATTGTAATACATACTGTTTTGAGGCGCTGCTATTTTTCTTCAACTCTTTTTTTTTTTCCTGAGGTGCTAGAGCCCTGAGTAATTCCTTGAACACCTGTGCGCTCTCTCCAGTCAGCTTATAGCTCTTCAGACTAGTTGCTGCTGACCATAGAGCCTTCTCTGACCACTGCCTAGAACTGATTCTAGTAACCAGTGGTTTATGCTGTGGGTCAATTGTTTTACTGGGGATGACTTTGCAATAATTGATTTGACCCCAGTGTCCTTTCTCACTAGGAGGAAGTCTAACCAAGTTGCATGTTGGCCACACTTATATGTAATCTTGTGACTATGTCTCTTGCTGAGCCATGTGTTGGCCACCATCAAGTAAATTGCCAGACAGAAGTCTATCTTGGCTTCCTCTTTTTATTCATGTTACCCCCACCCATATTTCTGTCTGTCTCGGTATGTACATTCAGATCACCCATTATTAACGCAGATTCGTCTTGTTCTGTTTTATCTAGTAGGTCCTGCAACTACTGTCTGAATGCCCTACTTTCCTTACTATCACATCCTAGATGTGGGGCATAGGCTGAGATTATGAATAGTGCCCTGTTCTAACAATGAATTCCAATTGTCCTGAGTATGTTACTAATTCTGATGACATCACTCACTCTCTTCTGAAGCCTGTCCCTCACCACAATTCTCACAACATTTCTGAGTCCTCCTCCTCAGTAGTAGACTTTGCTGCACTACCCTTCCAGTTCATCTCCTGGATATATAAGGCTGTCCAGCTTCTTCCTTTCTGTCACATCATTCACTTCCAAGCTGCATCCTGTCAGTGAACCTACACTGAGTAAGGCAATTCTTAGTTCATGTTTCACTCAATAGAGCTATCTTCACAAAATTTAGGACATCTGAACATCATCTGGCAGGTAGCTTATCGACCCATTGCTGACTCAGGGCTGCTGGGATTTATGGCAGGCACACACTGGCCAATAAGGGCACATACACCGCTTCCACCATTAGCATGAGTCCTGGTATAGGTCATGTCCTCATTCCACTCATCATGGGCAAATACCACTGCTCATTTTTGACAACATTAGTCAACACAACTGCATCACCTAGAGCCATGTTTTCATGACTGAGTGGATAGCCTTGACAGGGCACTCATTCCAGGATTCACTCAATTCAACTCATTCCAGTTGATGCCTAAAGCAGCTAGACTATACAACTCATCCCCCTATAGGCACCGCCTAGAGTCTATGCTGCTGCCCACAACTCCATTCTTGGATGAGTTTGAGGTGGAAACATTCAGCATGTTTTAGGAAGTGGGAGGAACTCCACAGAAACACAATAAGAACATGCAAACTCTGTATAGGTAGTGGCTGGAGCTCAGGATCAAACCATGTACCTCGGCTTGTACATGGGAGCTGAAGGCCTTAATTATGCCAGCTGCTCCCTCTATACCATAACACTGGCCTAGAATTTAAATATTTTGGATTTAAAACTAATTGATGACTTCAGGGAACTGAGCTCCCTCATTTTCTTTACTGAGTCAGAATCTGTAATCAATTAGATTGATTAGTCTAAAAAAGTAAGAACACTTCAGGTATAACTGTATAGAGGAATGTTTTACTGAAAAGGTATACATTCATAGATATCAATCCAGTACATCATTAGGAGTCTATCCACAGAATGTTCCTTATTTGTTTCCTCTGTTGATAAGGGCCACAGAGAATTGCAGTGGCATAAATATATGGTTCCGCTTCCACTTGTTAAGGTTTGTTTTGAAGAGAGCTACAGAACTACTTTGTGTAACATGAAATGGGGATCTATTTCATATATACAGTAGGTTCTATTCATATTGCAGTGTAGATTTAGATCCCTTAAGTGAGTGTTGGTACCATTACTAGTTGTACAGATATGTAATAATAATGGACAAGATGGTTATTCATTGCCTTACAAGCCCAACAGAGGTCAACATGCTGGAGTTTGTGAGTGACAGAGAGCAGTGAAAGGGCTTCCAGATGTTCAGGATATTTTCTTTATTAAAAGCTACTTTGGCATCTCAAGCTGAGCCATATGCTTGGGTATGTATATGCCAAAAGGGGCATCATCTTCTAATATGAACCCTGGAGGAGTACAAAGGGGTAATGACTGCTCTTGATCTAGACGATATGCATTTAGTGATTATCTTTGCCAAATCCAAGGTGCTCCTAATGATAGTTGACACATGGTGGTCAAAGGTGAGCTTGTTTTCTGAGAATATGTAAAAGTCTCTGGTAACAGTATCAATTATGAGGGGGTTGTTATCAATGCAATAGGTGTTCTTGCTTCCCAAACAGTACTATGTTGTATTTTGTTGTGCTAAGATTTAGGCCAAGGTCTTTTAAGAAGGAGTTAGTGGGGCCAAGGCCTTCCTACAGGACATAGATAGCAAGTGGAGGGTTAATGACCATACTTAGGCTGCAGTCATTCATGAACTTTGTCCGCCAGATTCCCTTAACATCAACTTGAATGTCAGAGAGGTATTACTCAACTAGGAGTGAACCAATCACAAAATTCTGAGGTGTGCTACTCATGAAAAGCCTTTTGAAGGAAAATGTGACACTAAAACACCCCTCCGACTGAGGTAGTTTGCAATCCAGTGGGTTAAATAAGGGTTGTCATTTAGTCTTGTGAACTTATTTATTGACACCAGAGTGAGGGGTAGCATGACAGGCTTTTCCAGATCAAGATAAGTAGTATACATGGATTTACCATTATCCACTGCTTCAGTTATCCTCTTAAAAATGTCTGCCAGGTTCAGTAAACAGGACATACCTTCCATAAAGCCAGATTGGTTGGGGTCAAGGGATTGCAGACACCTTGTTTCATTATTTATGAGCTCCACAATACTTTATTCCATTATTTTTTGTAGATAATACTTGGGAAATTAATAAGACTACAATTTCCTAGGGTTGGTGAGGTCAACCTTATGTATGGGCACCACTATGGCCATTCCCCAAGCTTCAAGCACAGATCCAGTAGAGAGGATGAGGTTCAACAGGTTTATGAGGGGATTAGTTAAGCTGTGCTTAACATTGATAAGGAGACAGCTAGGTATATTGTTGTACCCTACTGAGCTAGTATTTGTGGTCCTGGAGAGGACATTTAGCTCTTTTCTGGGGTAGTTTTAAGGGGGGGGGGTAGCAGGAATGAATTTGTAGTACTGTAAGTAGGGAGAAGACTAGGGTGAAATTTGAAATAAGTTTATCTACAAGTATAATATTGATGTATTTTCTGTCTCAGACAGTAGTATCATTAAATATCAGCTCAGTGCAGTGCTAGACCTTGCTATGGAGATTTCTAAAATAATGAAATAAGGCTTGAAGCTTATCTTTGGCGGAGGCTGTGATATTTAGTTCAGGCTTTGCAGTATTTAATCTTTCCACTGTTCTATTTACAGTTTTTTTAAAGATTACCATTATAAGCAGATAATTTAAATTTGTTCCTTAGTGCCGGAAGCCTTTTTTTTTTTTTTTTTATTATATATATGCCGCAGTGATACGGCAGTGGCATTGTTACCTCACAGCAAGAGGTTCTCCCGTTCAGTTCTCGGCTTGGCTTGGGAGTGCCTTCTGTGTGGAGTCTGCATGTCCTACCTGCGGTTGGGTAGCATTCGAAAGACATGCGTGCGTAAATGGGCGTGCCTTCGTTGAAGGTTGGGCGTTGAGTTGGCACCTTGGCGTTTCATACACATCTACTGCCAATCATTAGCAGACCAGAGTTCTGCTGTGATGACCCCTTACCAGGAAAAAGCCGAAAGACAACCAGTGCTGGAAGCTTTTTTTCTTTTTGGTCTACAGTTTGTTTATGCCTGGGATTCCACCACATTAGCTTAATCTTAGATTTGCTATCATCCGTATGACAGATAGGGAGTCAGCAGATGCCTCTGTGCAGGAATTCAGATGGAAGTAGAAGTCTTAAGTATAAGCAGCTACTTTGGTAACTGGGTGCCAAAGGGGAGGAGAACTTTTAAATTTCATAATGTCATCTGCTAGGGCAAGGAAATTGGCTTTAGAAAAGTCCCAGAAAACAGTGGTGCTGGTTGTAGACTTGGGTTGGATTCTAAGAGAAAATGTGATGGCTAGGTGGTCTGATTTGATCATGGGCAGGAAGAATTTTGGTGCAGCGCAGAGAAGTGTAATATTGGTGAAGACAAGATTGAGTGGGTTTGTGCCCATGGTAGTGGAAAGGTAGTGTAATTCAGGAAATTGGAGTTAATAAAGTGTAGTAAACATTATGCATATTTATTATTGGTAGTGGTAAATTTGTAATTAATAGATGGGAAGTTGAAGTCACCCTGAATGACTATGTTTTGGTTCAATAGATAAGGACTTAAGTTTGTCTAGGCAGAGATTTTGGGCAGAAGGTGACATAGATGGGGTCTTAGAACCTTCATCATCATCTTCTTTCGGCTGTTCCCGTTAGGGGGTCACCACAGCGGATCAACTCTTTCCATTTCTTCCTGTCCTCTGCATCTTGCTCTGTCACACCAACCACCTGCATGTCCTTTCTCACCACATCCATAAACCTTATCTTAGGCCTTGCTCTTTTCCTGTTACCTGGTAGCTTCATCCTTAGCATCTTTTTCCCCAATATACTCAGCATCCCTCCTCAGCACATGTCCAAACCAACGTAATCTTGCCCCCCTGGCTTTGTCTCCAAACCTTCCAACCTGGGCTGACCATCTAATATACTTATTCCTAATCCTGTCCACCCTCGTCACATCCAGTGCAAATCTTAACATCTTTAACTCTGCCACATCCAACTCTAACTCCTACCTTTTTGTCAATGCCAGTGTCTCCAACCCATATAACATAGCTGGTCTCACTACCCTCTTGTAGACCTTCCCTTTCACTCTTACTGTTACTCGTCTGTCACAAATCACTCCTGACACTCTTCTCCATCTACTCCATCCTGCCTGTACTCTCCTTTTCACCTCTCTTCCACACTCACCATTACTCTAAACTATTGATCCCAGTATTTAAACTCATCCACCTTTGCCACCTCTACTCCTTGCATCCTCACCATTCCTCTATCCTCCCTCTCATTCACACACATATATTCTGTCTTAGTCCTGCTGACCTTCATTCCTCTTCTCTCTAGGTCTTAAAACCTTCAATGATATATTCATTTAACTTATTTACTGACAAGATATTTAAGAGTTCTAGGTCATTATCATGTTGGATTTATTAAGAGGTAATGGGGTTTTGCAGGAATATGAATATGCCTCCACCATTATCAGATTGTCTGAATGAGTGATAGTTGCCAGGAAAAGGAGGACTGTACTGTCAACACTGGAACCAAGTTTCAGTGATTACCCAAGCATGGATGTGCTCCAGGATCAGAAAGGCCTCAAGGATAGGCAATTTGTAGTTTATTTTAATTTGTGGATCTTTTCTCCCTGGGCCTCCACTGAAAATGAACCTGTGTCCAGTCGGACATTCCCAGTCAACAAATATAAATAAATAAATAAATAAATAAATAAATAAATAGTAAATAAATAGTGAGAAGTACCAGATTTAAGTAAGTCTAAATCTGAGTGTGTTAGGTTTCAAGGGCTTGAAGACTCACTTTATCTAAAGGAGCTCTTTGGGCAGAGAATGAGTTTTAGCCAGTGTATAAAACCCTGCAGGGAGAGATGCAGTCTGTCTGTGGTGAAACAGGAAGGAGTGTCTGCCATCTCTTCCTGTGCAATCATATATTGTATCCCTCTGGAATGATAGGTTCTATATAAAGAATTATTGAAGTCACTTACATTTGGTTTATATTGTAGAATTATTCATGGCAATGAGAAGGCGCTGCTCAGGACTTGTCTTTTCACCAACTCTGTCATATATGTAGAGAGCATGACTATGTCTCTCTATCTCCTGCAGGGTAAAGCACCTGAGATCATTCACCCTAACGCGGGTAATGATTAGAATGCATGTGTATCTGGTGAGGGGGGAGGGGAGGGCTTTAATGGTCCTACTAATATCCCAAATCCTAATCCCCAAAAGACAGTCAGTGTCACTCTATCCTTGCTCAGCCAGGTAAATGGGATTTCTATGTGTCTGTCTGACAATTTAGTCAGCTATGATGAAGACATTGCCTTGGGTAGCAGCATTGCTTGGATGACCTTAGGGGCTTGGACGTGCCACTAAGATGAATTTTGTTTGGAATGTAATTAGTGGACACAGGTGTGATTAGACATAGTGAAATCAGGTGTGCAGGTAGAGAGATAAATATGTGGCTGAAGTCTGTGTGATCTCTAGAAAGCTTTTGAAATGCATTTCTTCAGTGCTAAAGCATATGTGGGTTTTACTTCAGGGTTGGATAGTAGAGGAGTGAGGGTATGCTGTACCCTGACATTCTTCATGGAGAGGTCAGCCTCCATTTTGAGGAAATATACACTGTAAGGACAAACAGTATCTGAGTAAGGTAACAGTAAATGATTGTGAGTTTATATAAGGCAGTTGATAACCTGTTTCAAGATACCTAGTGTTAGCAGGCTGGCCAGAGATTAGGTGAGGACATACTGTGGTTTCATGGTGGCTGAGATTTGAAGTAGTGCAAGGGAAGGCCTGACACTGGTCAGCGGGGATCAGTACCCTTCCCTGGTAAACAAACTTTATACAAAAGTAAATATTATAGATGCTCTGTGTTTGAAAAGATGAGTGATTGATGTATGCTGTATGGAGTTATCATCTGAGAGGGACTGAATGATGAATACACTAAAATTGGCTTAGAGCAATTGTAAGTGCACATTACCAGGACTGATTATTATTATTTTGTTTTTAATTATGTAAACAAGCCCCATTCTGATGAGATTTTGTCAAATTAATCTGCCTGCTGATTGCAATCTATTTCCCAAGAATACAACTTGTTTTCTCTGTTATAGTATTAGAAATAAAAAAAATGACTTAGGGCAATTAAATGTATAGATATGCAATACAGATAACTAGTCTTAACAAGAGAATTCCTGGAGACCAAAACAGAATAAAAGATACCAGGTACCAGACTAGTAATCAGAGTACCAGTCCAGACCACACATTAGTAGTATTAATGCTTAAAACAATGCAACTCAAAGTAGTAGTATTAATGCTTAAAACAATGCAACTCAAAGTAGTAGTATTAATGCTTAAAACAATGCAACTCAAAGTAGCAGTATTAATGCTTAAAACAATGCAACTCAAAGTAGTAGTATTAATGCTTAAAACAATGCAACTCAAAGTAGTAGTATTAATGCTCAGAACAATGTAATGCATAATAGTAGTATTAATGCTTAAAACAATGTAATGCGCAATAGTAGTATTAAGCGTAAAACAATGCAATGCACAGTAGTAGTATTAATGCTTAAAACAATACAATGCACAGTAGCAGTATTAATGCTTAAAACAGTACAATGCACAGTAGCAGTATTAATACTTAAAGTTTAGTAGAGCACTACTTTGCTGCTTTCAATGATGAATGTAAGTTACACTTTTTAATTAATGCCATGATACATAAAATATTGACATTCACTGGAACATTCTAGCAGTCAGTACCAAGGTATGACTGTAGAAGTAACCATATAAAAAATGCTAAAAAAATTCTGAAAGTGGCATGATCTTACTGGATAGTCAATAAATTGTTTTTTCACGTGATTAGTCAGTCGCTGTCATTTTAACACACAGCTAATAATCTCTATTCTGGATGCAATATAAACAAGAACAACTAAAATAAAATCTGGTTGCACTTTACGAAGAAGATCAGTGCTTGTTTTTCTTTTTTTTTTTTATTCAGTGGGAGGAGGCTTCATATGTTCTGGCTTGCATGACATATATTTGGCTACTCTGGCTGACTAAATGTGCAGATGATTGCAAATTAGGAGCTGCCATTGAATCTCACACTGACACAAATGTTTTCCAGGAGGGGCTGACACAGACAAACAACTGGTGTCAGAGTCATGGACTAAAATTAAATGCCAAGAAATGCATAATAGTATCCTTTGGGAAGTCATCCATCCCTGGTAAGTATCATATTGATAATACACCCCTTAGAGTTGATCCAGTAGTCAGGGACTTAGGGACACACATAGATAGTAATCTAGCCTTTGATCATCATGTATCTACAGTGGTGAGACAATCATTCTATGTTGCACAACATATAAACAAAGGTATGGCATCCAAGTCCAAGGAAGTCATTGTTCCACTGTATTTGACATTCATCAGACCTATCATTGAGTACAATTCCCCCTTTGGTATGTACCTAACCAGGCATATCCAACAAGTGGAACGTCCACAGAGGTTCCTCAATAAAATAATACAGGGTGCAAGTAATATGTCCTATGCAGACTGTCTCAAGGCCCTAGCTCTGTATTCTGTCTCCTATAGGCTTTTGAGGGGAGATCTATGCCTGGCATACAGGGCATTGTCAGACTCCACTCTGATGGACCTCCTGCATATCCACAAAACAAACAGCTCAAGAATTACCCATTCTAAAGACTTAAACCTTGCCTGTGATATAAAATGGACCTGCTGGAGACATAGGTATGTATCCCAGGGACTACCCCATCTGTGGAACAGGCTCCCCATCCATGTGAAGCAGAGTTCCTCCATAACCCAGAAGTGCAGCTTGGACAATTAGATGGGAAACCAGAAATTCATCCCTGGTTTGGCACCTATGTCTCTAATGGACAGAGGTAACCTGTAAATGGTTCATCTCCCAGGCCCATGCTTACACTTTTCAAGGGTATCAAAACTCTTCAGAGATTTTTTTAGCATGGCTAGGCTAAAAAAAAGGCCCTTGTGATCGTTAGCCTAGTAAACGCCTATGAACCTATGAACTCTTTCTCTTTATTTTGAAACCACTAGTCTGATATGTAGTGGGCAGAATTCAATGGGTTTCCCTACATGTCACTGAGGACTAGTTGCTTGGGTCCTGCCTGCCTGCATACATTTGTTCAAGAAGGATTGATGCTTGGATACTTAGCAGCACTGGATTATTATTTGTGTGACAGTGCTCGACATTTTAATGTGGAAGCTGCATATTTCATTCTTTGCAGGTGAGTTGTGGGAATAGTGTGTTTTCAAGAAGACCTATTCAAGTAACAGTTACAAGAGTGATTGTGCATCACTTATTCAAATGGGAAGCCATTTTAATCACCCTACTGAACACAGTGACAGCATATAATGGCAGTGTGTTATCCCCATGGAGTGATTTAGAGTCAGTCCCACAGACATACATGGAAAACCACAGTAAGATAGTTTGATTACTTTACATTTATAAATACTTGTTGTTTAATTTCACTTTGGTGAGTCAGTCCAACAGAGCAATAACACCAGCACCCCCATAGTCTCCTAATGTTCTAAAGTATTTTCACACACTAAACAGCACAATTTTGTTATTTTTTCAGTCTTCCAGCTTCAACATGCCTTCCAGCAAGTCCTGCAATTTATTATTTTAAATCTTAGAGAAATGTACTTTACCTTGAACCTGTAAAAGCAACACAAGTGCATTATTTCTATATTTGTGGACTGATTAACAGTCATCTGTTTTTTTGCAAAACTGTGGGATTGCCAGTCTGTAGTTGGAACATTGTCAACATTTCATGATGCTTCAGGTATCTCCCCAGGTTTTTATTACGTCCTTCTTCCACGGGGCGACATTGTCAACATTTCATGATGCTTTAGGTATCTCCCCAGGCTTTTATTATGTCCTCCTTCCGCGGGGCGACATTGTCTGCTAATTCTTTACAGCTTGTACTATTTTTCTCTGATTTGGCTGCATCCCAAACTATCTAAAGAGAATATGCAAATGGATCAAATGCTGACATTCTGATTATTAATTCCTGTTTGCATTGGCATGAACTCAAACCTGCATTTTTTGAATGGATTTTAACAAGGCACACCTTCAACTTGTCTCTGCCATGTTCACAGCTTCACCCCTCTATCTGCATGTTGACACTTTAAGGTTCATAGGTGTTTACTGGGTTAACAACCACAAGAGCTTTTTTAAGCCTAACCATGCATCCCAAACTCTGACAAGTTATGGCACCCTTGGAAAGTGTAAGCAGGGGCTTGGGAAATGAACCATTTACAGGCTGCCTGTGTCCATTACAGACATAGGTGCCAAACCAGGGATGAATTTCCTATTCCCCATCCAAGTATCCAAGTTATATTTGAATTGGGGTAGGGAGGAACTCTGCTTCTCATGGCAGGGGAGCCTTTTCCAGAGAAAGGGTAGTCTCTGGGATACATATCTGTCTCTTCAGCAGGTCCTATTTATATCACAGGCAAGGTTTAAGTCTTTAGAATGGATACTTTTGGTGTTATTTGTTTTGCAGATATGCAGGAGGTCCTTCAGAGTTGGATCTGACAATGCATAGATCTTCTCTCACTAGCCTGTAGGAGACAGAATACAGGAATAGGGCCTCGAGGTGGTCTGCATATGACATGTTACTTTCACTGTTTTCTTGTAGTGAGGAACCTCTGTGGACATTCCAATTGTCTGATATGCCAGGTCAGGTGAATACTAAAGGGGGCATTATGCTCAATGATAGGTCTAACAAATGGAGAATACAGTGAAACAATAATTTCCTTGGACCTAGATTTAATATTTTTGCTTATATGTTGTGCAACATAGAATGATTTCCTCACTACTATGAGACACATGATGGTCAAAGGCTAGGTTACTGTCTATATGAGTACCCAAGTCCCTAACTACTGGGTCAATTCTTAGGGATGTATTGCCAATATGATAGTTACCAGGGGTGGATTACTTCCCAAAGGATATTATTATGCATTTCTTGGCATTTAGTTTTAGTCCATGGCTCTGACAGCAGTTATTTGTCTGTGTCAGCCCTTCCTTGAGAACATTTGTCTCAGTGTGAGATTCAATGACAGCTCCTAATTTGCAATCATCTGCATGTTTAGTTAGCCAGAGACCACTGACATTGGCCTTGACTTCAGAGAAGTAAATGCCAAAAGGAAGTGGTTCAAGACATGGAACATGACCTTTGAATTAGGTCACTTCATTTAGTTGTGTTATGGTACACTGCCTTACCACAATGTGGTAATCAGCTGAGGTCTTCTTTAATATTATGATGATCTTGAAGGATCTGAAATAATATAAAAGTTGCAGGAAGGCCAGTACCACAACCTGCCAAAAAAGCATCTAGAGAAAAATCACCCTTCTACAAAGCTTTGCAGTTGTCAGGATAGCACCATACCATGACAGCCTGATCTCTTACATGCTTCCCCTGATTGCTTATAATAGGGATATCCCTGTTTGTACGTCTCTGGTCTGAAAGGGCACATAAGTCAGGTGCCACAGAAGGTGTAGCAGCTGATGATTGCGGAGAGGGTATGAAACATGTTTGATGGCAGGCAGCTGAATTAGGAAACATAAAAGAAGCACATCAAAACAAATGTAAACAAAAAAAGAGAAAAAAAGACATATGTCAACCTTCTGAGATGTGATTTTGAGTTATTATTTTGTGGTAACTCACCATGTATTATGTTGCAGTCAGTTTGTTACAAGTCTTGCACCAGGGCAAACAGATCTCTATAAAGTTGCTCCCACATGGATCTTATAGTTGCTTAAATCCATTTTACTTGTACCATTTGATTATATATTTTTAAATCCAGTTAATGTTAAGTGCTTTCAAAACAGAGAAAGAGCAATCTGTATGTGGGATATAGCTAGTGCTATTATAACAATGTGCAAAACTCCAAGATGTCTGAATTATTTTAATCAGTGTGTGTCTTCAAATGCTAACAGTTAATTAAGGTGTAGGTAACAGTAGAATAAGATGTCAGCCTTTACAATTTTCTCATATCAGGTCTTACTGCTTTGCAAAGTATTTAGTAGAATAAAAATAATGTTGGCTATGAGAGTGACCTTTTAAATGAGCCAAACCCAAATAGTGACAAAGGTATTTCTGTTTAACAAAAATCATTGTTAGAATGATTCAAGGGAGTATGTTCTTTCTGCACCAGACATACCAAAGAAAAGTACAGAACAAGCCTTGCAAGTTTGAATTAAGTGACATGAAATCTAGAACGGTAGGATATGAAATGGAATTACTGTTTCAAACCCTAATTGCAACCTAATTCTTTAGAAAAACACATTTTATGCTGCTATAAATGTTTTGTTTGCACATTTACCTTCTAACAGAAGTTTCTGTGTAATGATCTCATAGATAAAATTTGTTAGCCTGTATATGTATTTATAATACAGGAGTCTCCAAAGTGCAAAATAGTTGCAGGTAATTATTGTTAAGTCAGGATAAGATTCTAAGCAATAGGGGGTACGGATCTGTATAATCTGAAGTGTGTTTTGTTCAACATGAATAAATTATGATGAAAAAAATCTGAATGTTACTAAATGTCAGTTGCAGGCTTTCTTAGAAGCTATAATGTTTGGCTTCCTGCTATAAATTATATTGTCATCAGTACAAAGCAGTGCAGTCACACACACTGAAATAATCTGAAATAAGTGATGGATAAATTAAAGGACTGCAGACCCAAGGCCTTTATTTACAGGGATGATGTTGTAAGGTGTACCATTAAATGTAGTTGTATTAAATCTGTCAGGTCATCTATTCTTCCTCTAGCAGTGGAATACAATTTTAGCTTTATGACAAGAAACTTAATTTTATGTAATAGAAGGTTGTGATTTTCTGTTTATTTTCAGTTATTTTATTACTTCCCTTGCCAATAAGAAAACAGGCTCGTTTCTCAGAGTTTTACCCAGTACTAAAGTAAATCAGAAGTCTCTTCTGACACAGTTCCCATGGTTATGGTCCTTAAATATTGCATGTAGCTGGTGTCCTCTTCATCTTACATGGCTAGTAATTACAGCTATCAAGCGTGCAATGTAGAAGCCTTCAGAATGATTAAATGCACTTTTTCTCTCTAGATAGCTTCTGTTTTGCATGTTTTCATGGGGGGTGTAGATCAGAGTGTGTGTTGTACATTTAAGAGTTATTCCAGTCTATGGACATGTGCATATAAGTACTGATCATATGCAAGCAAGAGTGCCATTTTGAATGAGCAGCCAGAGTGAAAGCATGTATGTGTGTAGTAGTCAGTCAATCAGTTAGTTCGTTTAAGTTTAATGTTCCAGTTATCCATCCTGATATGTTTGTGTGTAATGAACTACTTAAACAAACACCCAGCCTCATCGCCTTATTTGAATCAATAAGAAGAGCGACATGGTGTCAGAATGGGATGGGAAGTAAAACTTCTTAAAGACCATGAGGCACGCAGCTACAATGGGATGAATACACAGAAGTGAATCATCTGAAGCACAAACAACTCGCAAACAGGTCAGAAAGACAAATCCAGGTGCTAAAACTCGGTTAAATGATTTTTTACTCAACAAATATGAAAAGAAGCATTCAAAACAACTTTCTATTTAAACAAAATGTTTAAAACTACAGTATATTGATAAAATACTCAAAATGCTTACAAAAATGCATGAAATAACTTTTGAAACACATAAAATGTGTAAAAAAAGGGGAAAATGACATTTTTTTTTCACCATGTGCTTCTTTTCACATTAACTAAAGCTATTCGAGATATCCAAAGTGTGCAAAGTGTTTGTAAGTGTGTGTAGTATTACAGTACAGTTATTTAGCAGAATACAGTAATTTTGAAGAGACTGTTGTGCAGTTAAATATTTTTTGAGTGCCTGGTATGTGTATGTGTGCATTTATACATAATTATTAGAGCATTTTGTTGGCATGGCAGAAGGATTTTCCGGACCAGGTCCACTTGTATTTGATAATAATGTTGCGGAAAACTGGAGAGTGCTTGAGCAAGAGTATGATATTTTCATACAGGCAGCTTTTTCTAGCAAGGACGGATGTACAAAGGCATTTATTCTGCTTAATTTAACTGGTTAGAAGCCATTGAAAGGGAGCATTCATTTGTGTATGCCCCAAATGTTTATGCAGGGGAGGGGGAAGACCGCCATATTGTGGTACCGGCTGAAATGTGGGAAAACCCTGAGTGCTTAAAATGTAAATTTACAGAAATGTTTAACCCCAAACAAATATTACAATGGAAAAGCACATATTTTACACGAGAGATCAAACCCCTGGTGAAACTTGCAGCATATGTAACTGAATTGAGAAAAAAGGCAAACACGTGCAGATGTGGTGATTTAAGAGATGAGTTGATAAAAGACAGGCTTGTGTGTGGTATTAAAGATGATGCAGTGAGAAAGATTTTGCTTCAAGACAGTGATTTAACTTTGAATAAGGCCATAGAGATTTGTCAAATATATGAGCTTACAGAGAAGCACACAAATAAGCTTACAAATGAGAAATGCATGCTTTCAGTGCCTTCTAGTGCTAATGTTGATAGTATGCAGCACAAGGTTAAAAGATAAAGGCCTAAAGGCATGACCATGTCCTTGGCTTCCCTAGCGAAATCAGTGGCCCCATCTCAAGCCTTTCTAGCAAAATCCAGGGCAGCGCCAGTAAAATCCAGGTCATGCTCAGTGAAGCAGAAGGGTGAGTCAGCAAAACCTGTGTTGCACATCTAAAAAGTGGAATCATTTCAAAAGGTTCTGTAAATCAAAAGGGGGTACATTCTTTTATTAAAACAGAGCATTCAAAGAGGCAAGTTGATCAACTAGAAAGCTGCAACCCTAGTTTTTATGTTGATGGTGTGTCAGTGCTTGGTGAAATAGTCACTGCAGTAGATTTGTGGGTAAAGAATGAAGTATTTTGTACTGTTCTGATTAATGGGAGTCATGTAGAGCTCAAAGGTGATACCAGTTCAAAGTGCAATGTTATGTCAGCAGAAATGATTGCCAAAGTAAGACCTAGTGAGACACTTGATCTGGCAAAGTGTGTGAAGCTTGTTGCTTATGGTGGTGAAGAAACTCAAACTGAAGGCTCTGTGGTGACTTGCAATTTTACATAATCAAAAGGCACTTGCAGTTACTGTTAGGCCTCAAAGAAAGTTTGAAACTGGGACTACTTTCATTTAATGCAGAAGTCCACCATGTAAACACATGTAATAACAGGAATTTTGCACAAACTATTTTTTCCTGACTATGCTGATCATTTTAAAGACAAGTTAGGCAAACTCCCAGTTGTGCACTCCATGAAGTTAAACCACAAGGTATGTCCAGTTATCAGACCAGCATGGAAATTTCCAGTAGCCATGCAAGGCAGAACCAAAGCTGAGCTAGACAGAGTGGTGCATCTAGGTGTAATTTGTCCAGTAGATGAACCAACTGAATGGGTATCCTCCATGGTGGTAGCTCATAAGAAAAGCTCAGATGATATTAGAATATGTATTGACCCATGAGATTTGAACAAAGCACTAAAACGACCTCATCATCCAGTGCATACAGTTGAAGAAGTTGCTGCTCTTGCGCAAAATGCCCCTTTTTTTCTGTCTTAGATGCAAAAAGTTCATTTTGGCAAATTCTGCTTGACCGAAAATCTTCATTGATAACCACTTTCAATCCACCATTTGGAAGATACAGATTTTTGAGAATGCCATTTGGGATAAATTCTGCCAGTGAAGTCTTTCAGTGTGCAATGGATAAAATTTTTGCTGGCTATCCATGTACTATTATAGTGGATGATATTCTTGTAGGAGGCAATGGTGAAGTTGAACAGGATAGAAATCTCAGGAAAGTTCTAGAACATGCTCATGAAAGAATTCTTAAGTTGAATCCTCAGAAATGTAAATTCAGGCTCCAAGAAGTTACTTATGTGGGTCATTTGTTTACCAGTTCAGGCTTATGACCGGATCCTTCCAAGCAAACTGCAATTTTTGACATGCCAGCTCCAGATAATATCACTTCCTTACAACGTTTTCTTGGCATGGTCAACTATTTGGGCGTTTATTCCAGATTTGAGTGACATTTCTGCACCGCTAAGAGAGCTGACATCCAGAACTCTGACCCAAACCAAGATGCAATATGCTCAAATTGAGAAACAGCTCTTGGCAATTGTGTTTGCATGTTCGAAGTTCGATGATTATATTTATGGCCGACCTGTTCAAATTGAGACAGTCCACCAACCTTTGGTCACTATTTTAAAAAAGCCAATGAGCACAGCTCCTGCGAGATTGGAATGCACAATGTTAAAATTGCAAAAGTACAATTTTCACTTGGTTTATACAAAAGGCAATCTTCTTTATCTTGCTGATAGTTTATCCAGATTGCTCAGGAAAACCACTGAACAGTATGAACATGAGAAACCTGATTTTGAAGTAATGGAAGTGAGAAATTTCTCTTCCACATGTCTTGATAAGCTCAGAACTCACACAGCTTCAGATCCAATTCTCCAGAAGCTCAACCACTTTATCTGTCGAGGATGGCCATCAAAGCAATCTTGTTTACCACCAGACATGCAGCAGTATTTTCCTTACAGAGACGAGATTTTTATGGTAGATGGTATCATTATGAAAGGTTAAGAGTGATTGTTCCAAAATCCTTGCAACAAGAGTATATTAAAATCTTGCATCATGGCTACCCAGGAACTGATTCTTGCAAAAGAACAGAGAGAAGATTAGTATTTTGGTCTTCTATGTCAAAAGATATTGAGAAAGAACTTTCATCTTGTTCTGTTTGTAATAGTACTAAACTGCATCAGCAAAAAGAACTGCTTCAGCTAAGCCAGATTCCTGAACTACCTTGATCGACAATAGCTACAGATGTTTTTGAATGGAATACTTGGTGTTAGTAGACTCTTATTCAAACTGGTTCGAGATTGACCTACTTCCTAACCTGACATCCAGTACTGTTATTACGAAGTTGAAGAGACATTTTTCTGTCCATGGTAGTCCGCACAAAGTCATTTCTGACAATGGTGCACAGTTTACAAGTCAGCAGTTTAAAAGATTTGCTGAAACATGGGACTTTATTCACGTTATGAGAAGTCCTAAATACCCACAATTGAATGGCCTGGCTGAACATGCAGTTCAAAGTGCAAAACAAGTGTTGGAAAAATCTAAATACATCAATTTATTTTTATTCATTTATTTATTTTACATTTGTTGATTGGGATTGTCCAACTGAGTTGAAGAGCCATTTTTCAGTGGAGGCCCGGGGAGAAAAGCTCCAACATATTATACAATTTTCATTATAAATTAGCATTAAACAGCAATGTTACGGGATTATTACAAGGCATTAAGCAGCAATACAATGTTATACAGTGTCAATAATCAGGAGTGTAGCATAACTATTTCAAGATGTATAAAAAGAAATATGTCATTAAGATGAGTATAGTTTTTGGGGTAAGTGGTTACAAAAACCCAGTTTTGTCATAATATAGTTGCATGAAGGCAAGACAATTACTATAGAATGTTTCTCTGAGGTGATTTGCTTAATAGATTTTAGAAGATGGTAGAAAGAGTAGTCAAGGAAGATTAGAGAGAGCTAGTGAGAAGAGTGAGTTAAGGGTAGAAAATAGATTAAGGTATGAGAAGGAGGGGATGTTAAGGGAGGAGAGTACAGTGGCAGGACCAGTGACTTTTAAAGTGCTCTTTGGTGGCAATATTGATGTTATTTTAAATCTGCTTAATCTCAGAAACATTCCTCGTGACAATCTTCTTGGTTCACCTGCCCAGAGATTAATGTCGAGACAAGCCAGAACTACACTACCAGTCAGTAAGAATATGCTGGTTGCAAGTGCTAAAAACAACAATGCAGTAGAAGCTCAACTCCTAAAGAAGTGTTTGTCCCAAAAGTCCCACTATGATAAAACCAGCAAGCCTCTGAATCCATTAAAAGGAGGAGAGATAGTAATGTGCAGATAGAGAAAGAATTTGACTGACTAGGACTTGTGAAACATTTGTGTGAAGAACCGAGATTGCACATCATTGAGTTGTAAGGTATGGAATTCAGGCGGAATCGGAAATATTTATTATCAGTGTCTAAGCTGTTGTTACAGTATCCTGCCTGTAATAAAGACTCTAATTCTCAGAATGATTCATCCAATGTTCCTGTTCCAGAGAACATTTCATCATCTATTCCTGAAAGTATCCCTGAAAATCCTGATGAAGAACATTCCCCATTGACTGTCCCTGATGCTAAACCCAGTTCTAAGTATTATATTATGAGGTCAGGTCGTATCTCAAGACCTAATCCTAAATACGCAGCTACCTGGACATGATCGTTATTGTTTGTATATATATTTGTGTAATTTGCATGCTCATCCAATTGTCATTTTCATTGCAGAGCAGTCAAGGAGGGAGGATGTGGATCAGAGTGTGTTGTACCTTTAAGAGCTATTCCAGTCTATGTTTACGTGCATATAAGTACTGAGCATGTGCAAGCAAGAGTGCCATTTTGAGTGAGCAGCCAGAGTGAAAGCATATATGTGTGTAGAAGTCAGTTAGTTCATTTAAGTTTAATGCTCCAGTTATCCATCTTGATATGGCTGTGTGTAATAAACTCCTTAAATGAACACACAGCCTCATCATCTTATTTAAATACATGAGACAAGTGACAGGGGGCGTGGGTATTTGTGAAGTCAATGGCTGTGGTACTGCATACTAGAACTTATTCTACGTGTGATAGTCTCCATGTGCTGCGCCTACTTTCATTTTCACATTATTTGTATTAAACTTAAGCATAAGCTTGTCATTTTGAGTATTTCCTCTCCCAATTGTGTGCTCTAGGCAAGGTTTTCTAATAGAACTGGATTTGATATTGCCCTGAGGACAAGGCAGATGTCTCCCCAAAGGGTTGTGGGAGACTGGAATGAGGAAACTACTATTCCTGCCATCATACAATGGTCAGTATAAACACCATCTGAATGTTCAGGCCTAAAGGTGATAGCATGGTGAGGCTATCATTCAGGCTGTGCATTAGGGATAAATATATAACATACTAGGATATGTTGTGCTAAGGCACACTGAAATGAAATTCTGCACCCCTTCAGAAAGCTGCCAAATGTGGTGTTACAAGTGCTTTGCATTGGAGTCTACTTTTTTATGGCAAATGTTCCAACCTGCTCATAAAGAGAGGAGTAGCTGATGACACTTGTCCCTCTTTATTCATCCTCTTCATCAGTCAATGTAACATGCTAACCAGTAGTTTGGTATTTACTTTCATCTGTTTCAAAGCACTGTCTGTATTTTATTGTATTTTTGTGGAAAAGATTTTGGAAAGATTTATGACCAGCCCTTCACATAGTCATTTTTAGGGTCCCATACTAGTCGATTAGTGGAATTTCTACCCACAGCATATTCCATTAGGCCAGCAAGCACTAGGAGAGCTTTAGGGGATGGCAGCAGCCTATTACTGTGGTAGTAGTGGGATTATGGCTGGGGAAATGAGCATCCCACAGTTGAAAAACTAATGTTACCTTCCTTATGATAAGTGGGTTTATAAAGACATTTTTATTTAGAAATCAGACAGATAGTGCAAAATAATACATGAAAGCTGTAAAAGCATAGTTGTCTTAAAATAAAGCACCAGCAAAATGTAAATGCATTTGACTGGATACATTCGTAGGTTAATTTAAAAATACTTTTTTCCATGGTGGGATGCACAGCACTATCACCTTTGGTTCTTCTGCATCCAAATTAGTGAAAACAGAATTTTTGACAGATTGAATAGAACACTAGAAACTGAATTATAATTAATAGAGACTCTCACAAGCTTCTTTTTCCTCCACTGAGTCAAAATTACACCTTCTCTAGATACCTTTTCTTGGATGAGATTCATACTGGTGTTCATGTCATCATAATAATAAGCTAATTTTAACTTTTCCATAGTAATGCCTACTTATTTATAGATTTTATTAAGGTCCTTCTCATTGTGCCCAGTCAACAATTCAACAGTCAGCAGATCAACATAAGACATCCCTGTATGCTTACTGAGTTTCTTCACGTCACAGTAAAATCATCAAGGTATTTGTTACCTCTGGATGTCTTGTAACTTTATATTTTCTTGTTGTTGCAGTTCGCACAGAATAATAGTAAATCAAACTGTGACTGTTTTATGTTAATTGAGTATAACTCTAAATCCTTGAAAAAACTGACAGAATTCAAAAAAACACAAAGTGATCAATCAGGGTCTGAAAATACACCATTATCTTTGTTGTCAAAAGGTAAGGCAGCCTTCACGCTGTATTTGAATCATTAGAAGAATTAGAAAAAACTTCTGAGCTGCTCAACATGCTGTTGAGCAAAATCCTGAAGAAGGTGTGCTGTGTAAAATATTCTTTTCTAGCTTGTCCTCGTCTGACATTAAGGAAGCATTAAAAAAGGATAGAGGGCTTCCAAATGACTTCTTGAAAACAAATCTAAAACAGCTGTAGAATGAAACCTGCCATCGGAAAAAAGACACTTCCTGTAATCCAGACAGGGCTACACCAGTGGTAAGTCCTAATATAGCTGTTTTTCCACTCATAGTAGCCTTTTCTTACTCCTAAACAGCCCTACACCACTGATTCTGCATAGTCTGTAGAAACACCATGGTGGGCTGTCTCCACAGCCTACTGCAATGTTAATGAGACATTCTGTGGGAGTGGCATATGATAATAAGTCATGCTCTCTCTCCCAGAAATGCCTACGTAGATTAACACAGTTAGCCACATGAATTAACAGGGACAAAAGGCCATGTTCACCCATTACTTTCAATGGGAGAGACCACATAGCTGTAAGTTTCAGGGAATTTAGCTGACAGGTAGTGATGGGGCGCATGTGAATGTGTGCTGAGTGTAGCAGTGTATGCTCAATTCTGCAAGGGTATGAGTGGTCTTAGGTGAGTATGTGTCCGCATGGGTGATCACAGTAGGGGGGTTAATTAAATGTTAGGTGTGTGTGTGTGTGTGTGTGTGTGTGTGTGTGTGTGTGTGTGTGTGTGTGTGTGTGTGTGTGGGCGGGGGGGGTTCCATACCTCTCAGCTATCCACAGATTAATAAGTAAAGGTTATAATTCTGTGGAGTAGGAGCACTAGATCCTAGGAACACTTTGGAAATATTACTTTAACTTAAAAAATGAATATAACAACAGATTTTACAGAAAGAAGCATGAAATACACCATAAGAAGTACCATCTAATGCCTGGCATTATTGACTGACTGTATTTGTCTGTGATGAAGGAGTGTGTTTGTTTGAATGTAAACATGTATGCAGCAAAGTGAATGAGAGGGTGTCTGTGCAAATGTTATGCCAACATTACTACAGCCAACTGCTGATTAGTTCTTGTAATACTGTGAGATTCGGAGACATGGAAATTAGGGGATAGTGAAGTCTTTCCTCACTGCTACTAATCTGTCTGAATCACAGTTTGATGATTGTAAAAATTGGTCTTTTTTGCCACAGCTGTTTATGCTCATGGTGGAATTCTGTATGAATCCATGCCATTGTAGTGGAAAAACTCAGATGAATGAACTTCAATCAGTACGAGGTTTCATTTCAGCAAACATACATATAAACTTCATCACACTGATAAATATTTGGAAAATTTACATTAAACAGAGTTAAAGTGATGACATGATTGATCAAAATGTCCAATAAAAACTTCACACATCTAAAAAATATGATAACTGAAACAGAATTATATATGCATGTGAACAAGATAAACATGTTGCATGTATATGGAAATCCGTCTGCGTCATGTATATGGAAATCTATCGTCAGGCACACTGACGTCCCGCTCACCAGGCTGAACAAGGAGAAGGTCACGGTGAGCTGCCTGTCGGGCGCTAGGATCCGCCACATAACACAAGCACTCAGGTCACTCCAAGGCAAGTACAAATATGACTCAGTCATTGTCCATGCTGGTGTGAATGACCTGAGACGTACCTCCCTGGACTTCATGAAAAGAGACATAGAGGAGCTCTCTGAGCATGTAGCCCAGGCCGGTATGACCCTGACCTTGAGAAGCATCTTACCCTCACCAAGAATGATGCCACAGTATGAAGACAAGATGATCAATTTCAACAAATGGCTTAAGTATTGGTGTCATTCAAAGGGGATACAATGCCTGTCAGCCTGGGATGACATGCTCGACAAGCCACGATGCTTCGCTAGGGGCGGCTTGCACCTGTCACCCCTGGGCTTTTGGATATAGGCAAAGGCTCTTGCTTCCCCCATAGTGCCTTTTTTAGGTAAGGCTCAAAAGACAAACCCACCTCCATAGATATCACAAGGGATAAGAAACTAAGAGTAATGCTACTCAATGCCAGAAGTCTAAACCTCAAGATGCACGCACTCTAAACTCTCCTTAGCATGGAGGACATTGATATCTGTGCAGTAACAGAGACCTGGTTCAAGGCTCCCGAGAGCACCTCAGCAGTACCAGGTTATACCTCATACCATGCTTTTCGGCCCCAAAACTTGGACCGAACCACAAAAGGAGGGGGAGTATCAATATTCGTCAAAGATACCCACACCTCCAGGTTGGTGGCACAGCACGAAGCATCAGAGACTATCCATGTGCAACTAACAGTGGGTAAAACTGCCTTCCAGTTTATAGCCTGCTACAGACCACCCTCCCAAACCCAGGAACCCCACTCAGCCTTCCTGAGAACACTGGAAAATATGAAGGTCTCTCCAAACACCATTATATTGGGCGACTTCAACTACCCAAACATAGACTGGGAGCATTACTCTAGCTCCAACACCCTAGCCCAAAGGTTCCTAGAATGTATAAACTCAAATGCTATGGAACAAATTGTTACCACTCCCACAAGAGGGGAAAACATACTGGACCTGATCATCACCAACATGGGGACTCTATGCTCCAGACCAGAAGTGTATCCCTCACTGGTAAAATCAGACCATAAACTAATCTCACTGGATATTCACATCCCGACCCCACCCTCTGCCCAGAAAACCACAGTGAAAAACTTCTCTAAAGCAAATTTCACACTCCTCAAAACTGAGGTGGAATCCTTCAAAGCCCCCGAGCCTGTGGAAAATACGGCCCAGACCGCAGAATGCTTTATAAACGCATTCTATGAACACCTTCAGGAATGCATGGATCATGCAATCCCATATAAAACCAAGACCCAATCCTCCAAAGGCAGACATCCTGTCTGGTGGACCCCAGCCATAAACAAACTATACAATAGAAGGAGGAAGCTACTACATGATAGAGCAAAATCCCAAAAAGGGAAGGCATCTCTGATCAGTATTAGCAAAAAACTACGGGCACTCATAAAATCGTCTAAGGCCAGCTTCGAGAGAAAAAATGCACAGGACGCTAAGGATAATCTCAAGGCTTTCTTTAGTTATGTTAGGAACCTGGGTGGGAATTCCCAGATATGCTCAGAATTAGTCCAAAATGACAAAAAATACATCGAACCCACAGACATTGCCAACATCCTAGCTGACAGGTTCAGTGCAAACTTCTCCCCCCCCTCCCCACCAAAAGAGCAAATATCTGTCCCAGCAGAGTGCTGCCCCCCTGACATCTCAGATGCTCAGGTAAGAACCACCCTCTCCAAAGCAAAAAACACAGCATCAATGGGACCAGACGGTGTCCCGGGCTGCATCCTACATGAACTCCAAGAAGAGCTAAACCCAAACATAAAACTACTGTTCAATCTCAGCCTTACTACAGGATATGTACCCAAAGAGTGGCGTACAACAACAGTGGTCCCTGTCCACAAAGGTGGTGCCTCAACGGATCCTGGAAACTATCACCCCATAAGCCTGACTAGCTTGGTTTGCAAAGCTATGGAAAGGATCATCATGGACCTCATAAATAAAGATATTGGGGACCTACAGACACTGGATCCTACCCAGTTCTGCTTTGTTAAGGGCAGATCTTGCCTCTTAAACCTGGTCGATTTCTTTGAAACAGTCACCAAGGCCATTGACGAGGGGAAGGTGGCCCACACAGCCTACCTGGACCTCGCAAAAGCCTTCGATACAATACCCCACTCTGGCATTATAGATAAGCTCACCAGCTTAAATATAAACCCCTATGTCACTAGATGGGTTTCAAACTGGCTCAAGGACAGAACCCACATGGTTAAAATTGCTGGAGCCATGTCAGACTCCAAACCAGTTACAAGTGGCGTCCTACAAGGCTTAGTCCTGGGACCTCTCTTGTTCGGTATATATTTCTCGGAGGTACAGGCCAACATGGAAGGCCTGTGGCTGACCAAGTTCACAGATGACTGCAAACTGGGCACCATAATCGACTCTCCAGCCGACACAAGCATCCTCCAAAAGGGCCTCATAGAAACAGACAACTGGTGCCAGAGACATGGCCTCAAGCTAAATGCCAAAAAGTGTATAGTCATCCCCTTTGGCAAAAACAAAGTGCCCACAAATTACCACATAGGTGGTAATCCATTAAGTACAGAAGAAATAATTACGGACCTGGGGACCCAAGTTGATAGCAATCTCTCATTTGACAACCACGTGGCCAAAGTGGTTAGAAAAGCATTTTATATAGCCCACCTAATCATGAAGGGATTCACATCTAGATCAGGGGAGGTCATCGTGCCTCTTTACTCATTCCTCATCAGGCCCATAATTGAGTACAATGCCCCTTTTGGGATGTACCTTACCAGACACCTGCAGCAACTGGAAAGACCCCCAAAGTACCTCACCAAGAGGATCAAAGGGCTCAAACAGATGCCATATGCTGCCCGGTTAAAGAAACTCCAGCTCTACTCAGTGGCATACCGCCTGCTCAGAGGCGATCTGTGCCTGATGTATAAAGCCATGTCCAACCCAGAATTAATGAACATGCTGCACCTCAGAAAATCCAAATCCCATCGAGCTACGCGCTTGAGAGACTTGAACCTCAGCACTGAAATAAATAGGACATGCTGGAGGGACAGATTCATAACCCAGAGGCTCCCTTCACTCTGGAATAAAATCCCAGTCCAGATTAGGCAGAGTCCCTCATTGACTCTTTTCAAGAGGAATTTTGATGAGTGGATGGGAGATCGTAGGTTTACCCCGGGTATCACTTCTGTGTCACTGTTAGACAGAGGCACAGTATACTAACCTCGAAAAAAGGGCATAGCAAAATTAATTTAAAATGGGTGGTGAAAGCCAAACACACTCTGGCTAGACTTATAAATGCCCTAGGGCAGATAGCCTAGTATGAACCTATGAACCTATGAACCTATATTATTAGACAAAATAAATACTTTCAATTTAGCTTTTAAAGGTTTCCGCTTAAGAAAACACTTTTAGTTCATACTAGTATTTAAACCAGGAGCTTGTGTATTCTTAGAGGGAAATTTGCCATCTATATTCCTGTACTTTAAAGTCCAGTACATGTCACCTCCTTTTACATCCTCAGGCATGCAATCACGTACATACAATAAAAACCTTTTTTATAATTAGTAAATTGCACATTACTTCTAAATAGGACATTAACTGCACTCTTATGTTTTATTGCATAAATGTATTCTTATAGTCATTCTCTTAAGTTTCCTGGCAATATCCTCAATATAAAAAGAATTGCAGGAAGTAGAAACTGCAGGTATTGCACAAAGCCAGAATTGCAATTAAACCCCTGGAGGGTGGATATGAAAATGAGCTGTACTGTCACAGTAGATATTAGGAGCATCCGTATAAATCTACATTTATTACATAGATTTAAAGATTCATAAAATTAATACTAGCCTGCTGACTTGGTGGACATTTTGTATCCACATTGAATTTGCCAAGACATGAATTTTTACCTGACCCCAAACAGGACAGATTACTTTCGACCTAATTATGTCACCTTTTCATAAGGGAATGAAGGATCCGACTGGATGTGTACTTACAAATACAGTTCAGTCATCTAATCATCATCATCATCATCATCAACCCCCCTTTTTCCCATTTTCTACATGGGGTGTGGGGTGTCATGTTAACTGCTGACATGTCTCTCAATTCATTGCCACTCTCGTAACTTCTTTGAAACTCATGCCTGACTGCTGCAGGTCTTCTCTCACACAATCCATATCTTTGTTGGGCACCCTTGTTTCCTCTTGCCTCTTTCCTGTCTGTCCCAAATCTTCTTCACCAGATAGTCTTCTGCTTTTCTGCACATGTGCCCAAACCACTGTAATCTGTTTTCTATGCTCTTCTCTGCAGTTGGAGCTCCTTGTGTTTCTGCTCCTGATCTGATGTCATCATTTCTTCTTCTATCCCACAGCATGCATTTTGTCACCCATCTCAGGTATGTCATATCTATCACTTCTAGTTTCCTAAACTTCTCTGTCTTCACTGTCCAGGTTTTTTTACCATATGATACAAATCACATCACTTTTCTGTACACCTAACTTACCAGTTTTCTAGGTTGCACTTAAAAAGATTGGTAAGTAAGTTAGGTGTACAAAATTGCTATGCTTTGCATCCAGGGTAGTCTATTCTATAAAATAACTGAATAAGTACAATAAGGAAACTGCAAAAACTACAGCCACAGAGTCACCAATAAGTGTACAGTCACCTCCAGAAAAAAATGTAAAAGTCCAACGTTATACAGCTCCACAATGTCAATAAAAAAATCTCTCCACAACGCCAAGAAAAAAAGAAGTAAACTTTCGTTTATTCAATGGAAAACAATGAAATGCCAATATTTCCAAACAGTTAAGCGCTTTCACCCATAATACTGTGCTTCTTCAGAACACCATTGTTGTAACAAGAATGCCTTATAAGACTTTCTTGGTGCCAAAACTTACTTAATTGGAACATCCCAGTTCCTAAATTTTAAAGCAATATTGACATTGTACTAATTCTATCACGACTAAAAATACATACTGTTTCTACTTCTCACCTACATACACAACAAATATATAGCCTAACAATAAAAAAAATATAATAACTAAATCTACTTAAAAATGTACCTATATAAAATATTAAAATACTAAAGGCATATTAACCCTGCAGTTGGTATGGGTAATGTCTATCAAATGTAACTGCTTAGTTACAAGAATGCCTTATGATACTGAATGGTCTATAAGTATCAGTAAAACATTTCGAAAAATACATAGTAACATCTTGATGTTGAAGACTACTACTATATTTATCTGTATGACTCTATTACTATAATCACAAACTTTGTATATATAAAAATGACCTATTCTAAATTATTTTACAAGTTAATTGACCCCCCCCCCCCCTGACAACTCAAATGGGTCATATCACATATTTCTAAAAAGGCCTTATTGTCTTTATATCAATACATACATTTGACCAAATATTTTCTAAAGCGTTAATGCTTTCTACACTCCTCAAATAAATTTGATGACTGAACAGGTGCTGACACATATAAATCTGAAAACCAATATTTACAAAAAATATTTATTTGCTAGAATTTCCTAGCATTATTCACCTCTATAGACTCACTTCAGAACAAATTTTCTGAGACAGTGTAATTTTGATTGTTGGCTGCTCCTATTATGAACTACTGATGTAAACTGACTTATGTAAATTATGTGAGTTAAAATATAGTCCATTTACATGGCCTATCAACCTCTCCTAAAATGAATGGATGTACATATATGTGAAGGTGATATTAATGCATTTCTAGTATAGGCTTACTAGATATGAAATCTTTAAGTCCTGGTGGTGTTGTGGCATCCAAAAGCATCTTGTAATCTCCTCCCCCGAGGATCTATTTTAATGGTGTCTATTATAGCAAACTTGAACCCATGTGTGTAACCTTTCATTTCTATGTGCCTATATAAAGCACTGTTGGGGTCCCTCTTTTTTGTAAATATTGGTTTTCGGATTTATATGTGTCAGCACCTGTTCAGTCATCAAATTTATTTGAGGAGTGTAGAAAGCATTAATGCTTTAGAAAATATTTGTTAAAATATATGTATTGATATAAAGACAATAAGACCTTTTTAGAAATATGTGATATGACCCATTTGAGTTGTCAGGTGGGGTCAATTCACTTGTAAAATAATTTAGAATAGGTAGTTTTTATATATACAAAGTTTGTGAGTTTAGTAGTAGAGGCATACAAATAAATATAGTAGTAGTCTTTAACATCAAGATGTTACTATGCATTTTTTGAAATGTTTTACTGATACTTATAGACCATTCAGTATCATAAGGCATTCTTGTAACTAAGCGGTTATATTCGATAGACATTACCTGTACCAACTGCAGGGTTAATATGCCTTTAGTATTTTAATATTTTATATAGGTACATTGTTAAGTAGATTTAGTTATTATATATTTTTTATTGTTAGGCTATATATTTGTTGTGTATATAGGTGAGAAGTAGAAACAGTATGTATTTTTAGTCGTGATAGAATTAATACAATGTCAATATTGCTTTAAAATTTTGGAACTGGGATGTTCCAATTAAGTAAGTTTTGGCACCAGGAAAGTCTTATAATGCATTCTTGTTACAACAATGGTGTTCTGAAGAAGCCCAGTATTATGGGTGAAAGCACTTAACCATTTGGAAATATTGGCGTTTCATTGTTTCGCACTGAATAAATGAAAGTTTACTTCTTTTTTTCTTGGCGTTGTGGAGAGATTTTTTATTGACATTGTGGAGCTGTATAACGTTGGACTTTTTCATTTTGTTTTCTGAAGGTGACTGTACACTTATTGGTGACTCTGTGGCTGTATTCCATAAAAGAGGTATTCTTTGTGATAGAACTATTTATTTTATTTATGTATTTTGCTTTTGTTTACAGGAATTTTCAGGCTGGGTTTAGTCAAAAAAACATTTTCTCCATGGGCCTGTGGAGAATAGGTTTATAGGTTCATAGGTTCATAGGTTGGTACTAGGCTATCAGCCCTAGGGCCTATACAAGCCTAGCCATAACAATTCCCTGGCTATTTCTTCCCGCACTATTTACTTCCCTGGACCCCTGTCTAGCAGGCAACTGACATGATCCCTGGGGTGAATTTCCTTTCTCCCATCCAATCATCAAGGTTTCTTTTGAAGAGGGCCAGAGAGGCACTCTGCTTCACATGTATGGGCAATCTATTCCAGAGTCTGGGGAGTCTCTGGGTCAGGAACCTATCCCTCCAGCATATTTTGTTTATTGTGATGACAAGGTTTAGATCCCTGGAGTGTGTGGCTCTGAGTGATTGGGATTTCTTTAAGTGTAGCATGTCCAACAGCTCTGGGTTTGACATGGCCTTGTATGTTAAGCAGAGATCGCCTCTGAGTAGACGATATGCGACAGAGTATAGCTGGAGTTTTTTAAGGTGGTCAGCATAGAGCATCGGCTTTAGGCCTGTGATTCTTTTAGTGAGGTATTTCTGCGGCCTTTCCAGTTGTTGCAGATGTCTTGAGAGGTACATACCAAATGGGGCATTGTATTCTATAATGGGTCTAATGAGGGATGAGTACAGTGGGACAATGACCTCCTTTTTTCTGGATGAAAAGCCCTTAGTGATGAGGTGTGCTACATAGAAGGATTTCCTGACTGTTGTGGCAATGTGGTTATCGAAGGTGAGACCACTGTCCACCTGTGTCCCTAAGTCTCTTATCACACTTTCGGTGTTTAGTGTACTGCCACCTATATGGTAATTCACGGATACATGTTTTTCCCAAAGGGGATAACTATACATTTCTTGGCATTGAGCTTGAGCCCATGGCTCTGGCACTAAGCATCTGTTTCTGTAAGGCCGTTTTGTAGAGTATCCACATCATTTGGGGATTCAATAATGGCTCCCAGTTTGCAGTCATCTGTGAACTTTGTTAGCCAGAGTCCCTTAGTGTTGGCCTGTACTTCAGAGAAGTAGATGCCAAACAAGAGCGGTCCCAAGACTGAACCCTGAGGTACTCCACTTGTCACTTGTCTGGAGCTGGATTTGGAATCGGCTACTTTTACAGTGTGGGTTCTTTCAGTAAGCCAGTTAGCAACCCATTGGGTGATGTAGGGATTAATGCCCAGTTTAGTAAGTTTATCTATGATTCCAGAGTGGGGGATGGTGTCAAAGGCCTTGGCAAGGTCTAGATAGGCTGTGTGGACCACCTTACCCTTGTCCATGGCTCTGGAGACTGATTCGAAGAAATCAATCAGGTTCAGGAGACAAGATCGGCCCTTCACGAACCCAAACTGGGTGGGGTCCAGTGTTTGAAGGTTGCCAATGTCTTTGTTTATAAGTTCCATGATAATACGCTCCATAGCCTTGCAGATAAGGCTTATCAGACTGATGGGATGGTAGTTTCCGGGATCCAAGGTGGCTCCCTCCTTGTGGAGTGGGATAACTGTAGCTGTGCGCCACTCAGTGGGCACGAATCCTGAGGTGAGGCTATGATTAAACATGACACTTAGGTGAGGTGCCAGTTCATTTTGTAGTTCATGTAGTACACACCCGGGATGTCATCTGGTCCCATGGATGCTGTATTCTTAGCTTTGGAGAGTGCATTTTTTACCTGTGTGGCCATTATTACCAGAATTTGGCAATCTTCTGGTATTGAGATGGGCCGTTTTGGGGGTGAGAGGGGAGTGAAGTTGGCACTGAATCGATCTGCCAGGATATTGGCAATATCCTTGGGATCAGTATATTTAATGCCATTCTGTTTTAGCTCAGAGCAGATCTGAGCATTGCCATTTAGATTCTTGACATAGTTATAGAATGCCTTGTGGTTGTCTTTGGAATCTTTGGCAATTTTATTTTCATAACTAGCTTTGGAGAATTTTATGAGGGATCTCAGTTTCTTACTGAGGCTTGTAAGGAAGTTTTTTGCATCCTGGGATTTTCCTCTTTTCTGCAACAGTTTCTTCCTTTTGTTGTAAAGTTTGTTTATGGCAGGGGACCACCAGATTGGCTTCCTTTTTTTGGATGAGAGCACCTTGGTTCTATTTGGGATGGCACGATTCATGTATGAATGAATGTGCTCGTACAGTGCCTTAGTGTAGGATTCAGCAGTTGAACTTTCAGTTCCCGTCTGCATGGGTGGCATGAAGTTTGTCACTTCTGACTTGAGTAGTATGAAGTTAGCTTTGGAGAAGTTTTTTATGGAGGTTTCCTTACTGGGGAGTGGGGGTGGGATCTGGATGTTAAGGGTGATTAGCTTATGGTCAGACCTGACTAACGAGGGGGTGATCATAGGTGTGGAGCATTGATTTCCCATGTTGGTGATGACCAGGTCTAGAATATTGGACCCCCTGGTGGGACTATGGATTAGTTGATCCAGGGTGTTTGAATTTATGAATTCCAAGAACCGCTGGGCAAAGGTGTTGGTACAGGAGTAGTTTTCCCAGTTAATGGCAGGGTAGTTAAAATCACCCAGTATTAGGGTGTTTGGTTCTATCTTAATATTTTCCAGTATGTTTAGAAAGGTGTAGTGAGAATCTTGGGGTATGGTGGGGGATCTGTAGCAAGCTACAATTTGGATTGCAGTCTTACCTAGTGTTAGTTGCACCTGGAGAATTTCAGACGCATTGTGTTGGGCAACTAGCCTGGTGGTGTGAATATCCTTGGTGAATATTGACACTCCTCCACCTTTAGTGTTTCGGTCCTGGTTTGGTGGCCGAAAAGTGTGGTAAGAGTTGTAGCCTGGTATTGCAGGGGTGCTCTCTCGAGCCTTGAACCAGGTCTCAGTTACTGCACAGATATCGATGTTCTCCATTTTTAAGAGTGCCTCGAGAGAGTGCATTTTGAGGTTTAGACTTCTAGCATTGAGTCGCATTACCTTCAGATTTTGCATGCTTGTACCTGTTATGGTGGTGGTTTTGTCCTTTGAACTTTGCCTAAAAAAGGCACTATAGGGGTTGCAAGAGCCTTAGCCAGTAACCTGAATCCCAGGGGCGACAAGTGCAGACCATCTCTGGCAAAGCATCGTGGTCTGTCAATCATGTTGTCCCAGGCAGACAGATACTGGATCCCCTTTGAATGACACCAGAAGCTTAGCCAATTGTTGAAGTCAATCATTTTGTCCTTATATTGTGGTATCATTCTGGGTGAAGGCAGGATGCTACTCAGGGCTAGGGTCATACCTGCCTGGGCCACATGATCCGAGAGCTCTTCCATGTCTCTTTTCATGTAGTCCAGGGAGGTACGTCTCAAGTCATTCACTCCAACATGGACAATGACAGAGTCATATTTGTACTTGTTGTGGAGTGACTTGAGTGCATGCATTATGTGGCGGATCCTGGCACCCGACAGGCAGCTGACTGTAATTTTCTCCTTGTTCATCCTAGTGAGAGGGACATCAGTCTGCCAGACTATAGAATCACCTATGACTAAAGTGTTAGGTACATTGTCTTGCCTTAGGGGCTGTTGCTGGGTGGCACACTAGTGTTGTGAACTATGTGACACTTTGGTTGTGATTGGTGTTTGTTTGCGTTTCAGCTTCAGAGGTCCTTGTTGCTTGGGCAGGTTACAGTTAATGGCCTCTGCATATGTGGATTTAGTGTTGCTATGTGTGGGTGTTGGTGGTGTGGGTTTAGAAGGGTTATGTGTTGCTTGAGGTGTAGAGTGGGTGTTAACCTTTTCCTCTTGACTGTCTAGCACAATCTTGGGTGGAGAGAGCTTTGCTTCCATTTTGGCTATGTAAGTGCATCTCTCACAGGTTGTAGTGTTGAGTGGTAGGAGGAGAGGGTTGTCTGTGTACATGAAGCAATTGCTGCATTGCCCCAGTATGCCCAGATTCACCAGGTGGACAGGAGAAATCACCGGAAGCTGACCCTTGGACATGCCTGGTTTGGTGCTTTTTTTTTTTTTTTTTTGTAAAGTACAGGAGCTGTTTTCCCTTACCATAGCAAGGTACTTTGCAATTATAGGCTGTTTAGTGCCTACTATTAATTTCTCCTTATTAACAAGGAGAGCTGAGTGCTTGTATCAGTTTAAGGCTTCCTAGTGCTTTCCAGCAGGTATTAGAGAAAGTGCTAGTCACAGGGATGCTTAAAGGTAAGCTCCAACATATTGCAAATATTTTTAAACAGGCATTCAGTAATATGCATAAACAAGCATTAAATAATAGTAATTAATAATTATGGATACATTTGCTAATTACATTACAGTCATATAAAACAGAGGCAACTATTACAGTATAAAATATATTTATGCATTAGTAGATGCTGAACATTGGGTATTTGAAGAGGTATATTAGTGGGTTTGTCAGATAGCTAATAGGCCATATGATTAGTGCTTAGAATTTCAAAGAAATGGAGGTGGTAGAAGGAACTAGGTACCTCTGTTACATCAGTAGGTCCTGTTTATATTGTAGTGGAAGTTCGGATCTCTTGCGCAGGTGTTAAGGATGTTACTAGTTTTATGGATGTGAAGAAGGTTGCAGAGAACTGGATCATTTGAGACTTTGTGGGCTAGGCAGAGGTTCCCGCTCAGAAGTCAGCAGAACACAGAAAAGAGTGGGAGCACTTTAAGACAGTCAGGGTACCTCAAAGTGGACATGCCAGTGTACAGTTTACTGCTTTGTAAACTCTTACTGTCTTAATGACTCAAAAATAATTATCACATCCTACAGAGGAGATAGTGTGAGATGGCCTTAATATGGCCACATGACATAAAATGGTGGCACTGTGGTTTTAGCTATGTGTCTACAAGAGAATGTGGCACAAGTAATAGTAGTCCTTGTGACGCCTCATTGAGCATTCCCTGTATCTACATTGAAATCTACAGATATGCCTGACTTTAATGTGTCCCATAGATGTAGGACTGTATGTGTTCTGATATATCTGGTGCAGAAGGTGTATAATTAAAAAAGTAATATCAAGTCAAATTTTGCAGACACCCAGAAGGCAGTCCAGTTGCTGGAAGAATGCCAGTCCCTGGCGCAAGATTCAAATTTCAGAGCACATGGGGAACAACTCCTTGGCATATTTCAAAGTGACCTTTTCAGAGCACTGCTTGGTAAGTGAAGTAATTATTTGTTTTATTTACTTTCATGTATTTTTGCAGAGAACTTATTATCATCTTGTATGTCAGGACTGTATCTTAATAATACCTGATCATTATAATATTATATTAAGCTATTATTATTCAAATGTCTATACCGTCTTCAATACTTTTCTTGTCTTCACTGTGAGTAATGCTGTATGATTACTTATATCTGCATCTGCTAGAATAAAACTGGATGGTGTTTCTGTCAGATTTCTTGATAATCACAATTAAATAAAAATAGATTTAATGGTTCACAGGTGAGCTAAGCAATCTGTCTGCAGATCATTGAGAGCCTAGCCACTAACCCATATTTAAAGTTCCCTCCAGCTTCAAAGAGGGCAGTGCATGGCTGGTCGGGGAGAATTTAAGGTTGCTCATTCAGTTATTTAGGTTTACCTTGAAGGTAATAAGGATGCCACTCTGCTTGACATGGAGCGGAAGTTTGTTCCAGAGGAAGAGGATATGTTGGAATACGAATCAATCACACCAATTTGTTTCATTTATTTGCTGTTGAAGATTTAGTTCTTTTAACCTGGTATTTGAGTTTGAGGTACTATTTATTCTGAGAAGAAATAGGAGGTCAAATATGGTTGGATCATTCATAACTTGAAAGGTTAGACAACAATTTCCATAGAGGAGTCTGTAACAAACTGAATATAAAAAGAAGGTTGCAAGTCTTTATAACTAACGTTTTTGACACTGATCTTTTTAGTTACGAACCACTAAGGTCTCTCAAGTCGAGTGATATGTTTAGAAAAATACAAATCAACAGGGGCATTATATTCAATAATGGATCTAATGAGATCATTTAAGGTTTATATATTTTTTTCTCTATTTTAATATATTATACACTGTCTAAAATAAATGTTGTGATACACAGTGATCACCATTTTTGAACTGAAGTTCCAAAGAGCTATCAAGAATCATTAATGCCTCTTGTTGTCCCTGTCACCTTATAACTATAAAAGATTTTCAGACATACATAATTCTTCATATAATTCCTTTTGGTATCTCATAGGTAGTGCAGGGTCTGTAGTTTTTATGACTTATGTCCCCTATTATGCTTTGCTTTTCTCTGCAGTGATTTCCATTGCTGTTTCTTTATTCCATTGAAATGATCTTATTCCATTGTGCACACAATTACACTTTATTCTGTTCTGTTATGTACTATGCTACATGGTTTCATTTTCTAGGTATGTCTTTCCTGAATTGTATATCACTCCACAATTTTAGCAAACTCTGTCTGAGGCACAGTCTTGATTTACTGAATTGGTCCATTCCCCCAGACAGTTCTCCTTAAATATGTATGTACTAATCATGATTTTTTTAAAGTTTATTTGTCTTGCAGTGACTAATTTTCTTCTTCATTTTTTCTCTTTTTTTTTTGGGGGGGGGGTTCTAAACATTCTTTGACCACCTAGCTTCTCCTTTGGTCATCTACAGACGAATTAATTTCCCCTGGTGTGACTGTCTATCAGTTTTCTTCCCTTTTGGGACAACAAGTGATAGGATAATGTGGCATAGTGTGGCAGGGCTAGCCCCCTGATGGTGTGAACTTTGTCTTTAGGTGATTGTACCTGTTGAAGTGACAGCCTCACCCCATGTGCAGAAATGGATAAAAGGGGATGGTCATCATAATGACTACTACTGCAGTAGCCTTTTCTATACAGGTTATATTCTACTACGGATATTACAGCCAGCCAGCTGTGTTTTTGTGTGAAAAAGTGACTTTTAATGACTTTACATTTTTACTGGCTTCTGTTGCTTGTTTTTTCCGAGGAAAAAGGTGTCATTTTTGGCTTGATAATTGGAACAAACTACTGGTCCCACAGTCAGTCCTTCTTCCAGCCACAAAAAGAAAAAGTGAAGCAAACAGCCATTGCTACCACAGGGAGAGGGAACAGTGACGAATTCCCTTTTTGGTCAGGATATTGTGCCCATCCCTGTGGAAACTGCTGCCGTTAATAACATAGCTGGCTCCTTTTTCTCATGTCAAAAACAAACAAAAAACTAAACATGTATCTATTCTTCTTCACCATAAACTGGAAACAGAACAGCTCACCACCACACAAGGAAAGAAGTTAGTGATTACCTTTATATTTTATTAAAATTATGTTCCAGTCCAGTAGTAGATCCACAATGTAGTCCCACAAAACAGGTAAAATAAGCACACACTGGATCCGATAAAATCTGGTTAGCATCAAATACAAAGCATAAAATTCAGACTCCTCTAGCACCTCGGCTCTTCAGCCTTTACAGAGTATCTATTCTTCCTCATATTTCCTTAGACTGCAGTAGTTTACTGGGCTTGGCTGAGGGTTTAATTCAGGATATTGATCCTTCTTAAAGGTGATTTCTAGTAAACGAAAAAGAAACTCCTCTTTTCCTGAAGAGATTCAGTATTTTGAATCTGGACAGAAAGATGAATGTTCAGACACAGGACTTTCTCCTCAATTTTCTGATTCACACTCAGATGAGAGATCAGTTTCTGATTCCTGTGGGAATTTTTCTTTCTGTGAGACTATCAGAATCTGACATGGTTTTCAAAGGGAGAACACTGAGGTTTGTCAGTCACTCTGAGAATACTATGAGCTGAAATTTCTAGAACTTTCATCCATTTCCCTAGTTCTGTCATCTCTAGAGGATGTGTGTATCACTCCCTGAAATTTTCCTGATAGACAGTCCTCTGGCCTTAAAAAGGTTGACGTGGTGTTTGATACGCTCCAACACCAATCAACTTCAATTGACTGCCTGCACAATAGGGTCTTAATTCCCTTTAGGCACTTGTTTATTGAGGATGTGCAGCAGGTACTAATGAAGGTAAGAAAGACTTCTACCAGAAAATTGTGTAATAGCAAATGGTTTTCTAGTTATGCCAACAACATAACCCGCACCCATTCAGGGCTAATTTTTCTCTGGTTTTACAATATTTGAATGAGTTTACTATAGGTTCATAGGTAAGTAAAAAAAAAAAAAAAAAAAAGCGACGTCCTGGGAGGCTGCAGCTTTGTTAGATCATCAGAGTGAAATTCATATTCCTGCTTCTTTTATTTATTTATTTACAGTTGGTTTACCAGGATAGTCCACTGGGCCTAGAAGAAACCATTTTCAATGGGGTCCTGGGGAGAAAAGCTCCAAAAACAAAACAATAATTACAAACAAAGTTACAATCAAAGCTCTTGTTACAGTATGTACAAAAGTACTAGTAGAAACATTGCATTTAAACATACAGTTTCTAAAGCAAAAATGACAATGAAAGTTTTGGTTATACTAATTACAGATAAAATATTTCATTTAACAGAGACAATTTCTGCGATAAAAAGTGTCATCATTGTAAATATAGAGTAGTTGTTTATGCATGGATTGATTCCTGCCAAAACCATGTATGGTTAGTATGTTGATGTTCATGGACGCACTGCAACAACTTTCATATGTCTGATAAATGGGTACGCAGAGTAGGTAGAAGTAGGATGGGAGATGAGCAGTTGGGATTCAGATCAGGATGTATCACAACTTACCCAATGTTTGCAGTTAGACAGATAGTTAAGAGGAATCTAGAGATGAGAAGAGTCCAAGTGACTGTTCTTATATTTGAAGAAATCTTATGGCAAGGTTCCAAGGACATGTTTTGGGCAGTCCTGTGGTGGTTTGAAGTCCAAAAAACAGAAGATAAGATTAGTGCAAACTATGTACAGGGGACCCAAATACTGAAGTATGAACAGTGTTCAGTCTAACTAAGGGGTTCCCTGTGGGATTTGGTGTGCTTCGTACTAGTCATGGGCTACATTAGCAAACAGGTTGATGGGGATAGATCAACAAAGTTGTTGTATTTATTTATTGACAAAAAGGGGGAGAATGGAAGTTTAAAGTGTAAACTATATAGTTATGAGAGAAAGAAGGTTAGCAGTGTAAGTTATGTAGGGTGGCAGCTAGAGCATTCCCACTGGGAGGCTAGGTATGAATGAAGAGTTTTTTTGAAGGTAGAGTTAGTAGGGGTAACATGAATGGGTGATGGTAGGGAGTTCCAGAGTCATGCCAGACTAAAGGATAGAAGGTATTTGCCTGGTGGATGAGCTGGTTTGTGTATTTCAAGAAGATTTTGGTTGTTAGACCTTAGTACTTTGTTGGGTAGATACATTTTAAAGGCAGAGGAGAGGGAGGGACAGATTGAGGGGTTGAAAATAAGCTTGTGGACTAGAGTGAGTTGGGTATAGATAATGTGGTTGGGTAGTTCTAGCCAATTTAGTTTGTGGAGAGAGGAACGATGGTGAGTAGAGGACCTCTGGCTCGTGGCGAACTTGGCGATTTTGTTATAACAACATTAGAGTTGATTTTTCAGAGATGATTGTAGATTAGTTAGGAGTGGAGATCCATAGAGAAGGGAGGGGATGAGAAAGGATGTAGAAAGGGTGAGTTTAGTGGAGGGTGTAAGATAATGGTATTGACGGTAGAGCATACCTAATTTTTGATGGGTTTTTTTGATGTTTAGTTGTATGCGGGAATTAAATTTGAGCTGATTGTCAATTTGGACACCGAGTAGCTTGGTCTCTGATACCAGTTCCAGAGTTGTGTTGTTTTGACTAGAAATACAGAAGGTGTTTGTGTTGAGAGGGGTGGCTTTTGAGGGAGTGAATACCATTAATTTGGTTTTAGAAGCATTGAGTGCTAAGTGATTATTTTTCATCCATTGTTCAGTGGTTGAAAAAGCATCTTGAGTTAGCTTTAGAAGTAAAGGGGCTGAAGTGGCAGAGCAAATAATAGTTGAGTCGTCTGCATATTGAATGATGTTTGAGAATGGGATGGAGTTGCGGAAGTCATTAATAAAGATGTTGAAGAGGAGGGGGCCTAATATTGAACCGTGGAACACCAGTTGGGGTATTAAGGAATGAGGATGTGGCCTTTTTCCATTTTACTGCTTGATGTCTGTTGGATAAGTAACTGGAGAACCAGTTCAGAGAGGAAAGAGATAGGTTTTGCACACAAAAAATGAAAAAAATCACTTTCCAGACATTTTATGTGGGTACAATTACTTCTACCCGAAGGAAATTACAAGAAATTAAACGGATTAATAGAACAAGCTGCTGTCTTGAATCTCTTTTGTCTGCAGAGTACTCGGGGCCTACATCACTTGCAGAAATCCTAGATCTCTACATTTTAAACAGGAATGCCATCAAAGTCCTGAAACTTCACAGGGATGGTTCTGGAATGCCCTGGAGCAGCTAGAAAAGGAAAGATGTGAAAGAACTAGAAAGAGAGGCTGCAGAGCTGAAGCTATTGCTAAACTGAAGAGAAACTCCCACAAGCCAGCATTACCTTCAGTATTACTTGCAAATGTCTGCTCACTACATAATAAGATGGATATTCACATCCCGACCCCACCCCCTGCCCAGAAAACCACAGTGAAAAACTTCTCTAAAGCATATTTCACACTCCTCAAAACCAAGGTGGAATCCATCAAAGCCCCCGGGCCTGTGGAAAATACGGCCCAGACCGCAGAATCCTTTATAAACACATTCTATGAACACCTTCAGGAATGCATGGATCATGCAATCCCAAATAAAACCAAGACCCAATCCTTCAAAGGCAGACGTCCTGTCTGGTGGACCCCAGCCATAAACAAACTATACAATAGAAGGAGGAAGCTACTACATGATAGAGCAAAATCCCAAAAAGGGAAGGCATCTCTGATCAGTATTAGCAAAAACTACGGGCACTCATAAAATCGTCTAAGGCCAGCTTCGAGAGAAAAATTGCACAGGACACTAAGGATAATCACAAGGCTTTCTTTAGTTATGTTAGGAAACTGGGTGGGAATTCCCAGATATGCTCAGAATTAGTCCAAAATGACAAGAAATACACCGAACCCACAGACATTGCCAACATCCTAGCTGACAGGTTCAGCACAAACTTCTCCCCACCAAAAGGGCAAATATCTATCCCAGCAGAGTGCTGCCCCCCTGACATCTCAGATGCTCAGGTAAGAGCCGCCTTCTCCAAAGCAAAAACACAGCATCAATGGGACCAGACGGTGTCCCGGCTGCGTCCTACATGAACTCCAAGAAGAGCTAAACCCAAACATAAAACTACTGTTCAATCTCAGCCTTACTACAGGATATGTACCCAAAGTGTGGCGTACAGCAACAGTGGTCCCTCTCCACAAAGGTGGTGCCTCAACGGATCCTGGAAACTATTGCCCCATAAGCCTGACTAGCTTGGTCTGCAAAGCTATGGAAAGGATCATCATGGACCTCATAAATAAAGATATTGGGGACCTACAGACACTGGATCCTACCCAGTTCGGCTTTGTTAAGGGCAGATCCTGCTTCTTAAACCTGGTCCATTTCTTTGAAACAGTCACCAAGGCCATTGACGAGGGGAAGGTGGTCCACACAGCCTACCTGGACCTTGCAAAAGCCTTCGATACAATACCCCACTCGGGCATTATAGATAAGCTCACCAGCTTAAATATAAACCCCTGTGTCACTAGATGGGTTGCAAACTGGCTCAAGGACAGAACCCACATGGTTAGAATTACTGGAGCCATGTCAGACTCCAAACCAGTTACAAGTGGTGTCCCACAAGGCTCAGTCCTGGGACCTCTCTTGTTCGGTATATATTTCTCGGAGGTACAGGCCAACACGGAAGGACTGCAAACTGGGCACCATAATTGACTCTCCAGCCGACACAAACATCCTCCAAAAGGGCCTCATAGAAACAGACAACTGGTGCCAGAGCCATGGCCTCAAGCTAAACACCAAAAAGTGTATAGTCATCCCCTTTGTCAAAAAAAAAGTGCCCACAAATTACCACATAGGTGGCAATCCATTAAGTACAGAAGTAATTAGGGACCTGGGGATTTGACAACCACGTGGCCAAAGTAGTTAGAAAAACATTTTATATAGCCCACCTAATCATGAAGGGAGTCGCATCTAGATCAGGGGAGGTCATCGTGCCTCTTTACTCATCCCTAATCAGGCCCATAATTGAGTACAATGCCCCTTTTGGGATGTACCTTACCAGACACCTGCAGCAACTGGAATGACCCCAAAAGTACCTCACCAAGAGGATCAAAGGGCTCAAACAGATGCCATATGCTGCCCGGTTAAAGAAACTCCAGCTCTACTCAGTGGCATACCGCCTGCTCAGAGGCGATCTGTGCCTGACGTATAAAGCCATGTCCAACCCGGAATTAATGGACATGCTGCACCTCAGAAAATCCAAATCCCATCGAGCTACGTGCTCAAGAGACTTGAACCTCAGCACTGAAATAAATAGGACATGCTGGAGGGACAGATTCATAACCCAGAGGCTCCCTTCACTCTGGAATAAAATCCCAGTCCAGGTTAGGCAGAGTCCTTCATTGACTCTCTTCAAGAGGAATCTTGATGAGTGGATGGGAGATCGTAGGTTTACCCTGGGTATCACTTCTGTGTCACTGTTAGGCAGAGGCACAGTATACTAACCTCGAAAAGGGGCATAGCAAAATTAATTTAAAATGGGTGGCGAAAGCCAAACACACTCTGGCTAGGCTTATAAATGCCCTAGGGTAGATAGCCTAGTATGAACTTATGAACCTATGAATCTGTGAATGGAGCTCAGAAAAAATAGGTAAGGGACACTTGTTTGTTCATTTTCTCTGAAACTTGGCTGCATAATAACATTAGTGACAATGCTGTGAACCTAGATGGGCTAACTCTCTTTAGACCAGATAGATGTAAAGCACAGAGAGGTAAAGCTAAAGGTGGTGGTGTATGCATCTATGTTAATAACAGATGGTGCAAAGATTGTAAGCTATTTCATTCATATTGCTCCGAAGATGTGGAAATATTGATACTAAAATGCAGACCTTTCTATGTACCAAGGCAAATCAGTGGGATATATGTCACAGCAGTGTACATCCCCCCAGTGCTAACATTACTGAAGCTCAAAATAAACTCCATAATATTATCTGTGAGCTACAAAGCAGAAATACAGAATTTGCACATGTGATAGCGGGTGATTTCAACAGAGTTGACTTTAAGGAAGTGCTACCCCATTTTTATCAGTATGTGGCTTTCCCCACCGGAGGGGAGAATACCTTAGACAAAGCTTACAGCAATATTAAAGGAACCTTTAAAGCTTTGAAGCACCCAAACAAAGGAAACTCTGATCACACTGCCATCCTACTTCTGCCTACATATAAGATGGCTTTGATCAGAGAAAACCAACAAGTAAACAGATCAGAGTCTGGCAGGAGAGTTCCATGGATTGCCTTCAGGACTGTTTCAATACCACCTGCTGGGAGGTCTTCAAAGAAGCGGCTATGCACAGCCTCCACTTAGACATAGACACCTATACTGAATCAGTTCTTGCCTACATAAATAAATGTGTGGAGAATGCAACCATCATGAAAGCCATCACTATAGGAGCTAATCAGAAGCCCTGGCTCACCAGGAATGTCTATGAGTTACTGAGGGAAAGAAATACAGCCTTCAATGCAAATGACAAAGAAAGGTTAAAGGTGGCAAGGTCAAATCTGAAAAAGGGCATCAGACAGGCAAAGAAAGAGCATCGGAGGAAAATTCATATCCGCTTCCAAGACATGAGGGACATAAGCTTATGACAGTGGATACAGCAGCTCAAAGACTATAAGATCAAAACACCCTGATGTGATGACAGCTTGGAATTCCTGAATGAACTTAACTCCTTCTCTGGCGGATTTGAGGAGGAAAACACCACTGTACCTTCGAAAACAAACACTGACAAAGAGGAGATGGTGCTCACCTTAAACTCTGAGGAGGTGAGACTTTAACTTAAGAATGTGAATCCTAGGAAGGCTCCTGGACCAGATAACATACATGGCAAAGTGGTGAAGGAGTGTGCTGATCAGTTATGTCTGGTACTAACAGACATCTTCAACTCATCCCTTGCTATGGAGAAAGTTCTCTCAAGTTTCAAGGAAACAAGTATTGTCCCACTTCTGAAGAAACCCAACCCTGCCTGCCTCACTGACTTCAGACCGGTCGTCTTAACCTAAAAAGTCATGAAGTGCTTTGAGGGGATTGTGAAGAAACATCTATCTGTGAGTCTGCCTAAGTCCTTTGATCCTCACCAGTTTTCAAATCAGGCAAATAGATCGACTGCGGATGCGATATCAGTCACACTACACCTTGCACTAAAACACCTGGAAGGGAGGAACAACTACGTAAGGCTGCTGTACATCGACTTCAGTTCTGCATTCAGCACTCTGATACCGATGCAACTGGTGGATAAGCTCATGAAACTCGGGATAAACAAGCAACTATGTAACTGGAGTCTTGACCTTCTGATTGGTAGACCCTAGTAGACATGTGCTGGAAACAACACCTCTCATTGCATAGTACGAAATACTGGTGTTCCCAGGGTTGTGTGCTCAGCCTCCTGGTCTTCACCATCCTCACCCATGACTGTACTGCAAAACATAAGTCAAACCATATTATAAAATTCACTGATGATACCACGGTTGTGGGTCTCATTAGCGGTAGGGATGAACATAACTGTGGGGATGAGGTGAACACTTTGATTGCCTGGTGTGACAGGAACAGTCTGAACATGAATGTTAATAAGACCAAATACATGATTATGGACTGCAGGAGAAAGCCAAGAGTTCACCAACCACTCACTATGAAAGGAGAGATAGTAGAGAAAGTCAAAAGAACCAGGTTCATGGACCTTCACATCTCAAATGACCTCTTCTGCACTGTTAATTCCAACCATATAGTCAAGAAGGCTCAACAAAGGCTTCACCTCCTGAGAAGGCTCAAAAAGGGCAGGCTCCCACTTTCTGTTCTTACCACTTTTTACAGGGGAGCTATCGAGAGCAGCCTCACTGGCAACTTTATAGCATGGTTCAGCAACTACACAGTTGCTGAGAAGAAGAAATTACAGAGGGTGGTGAGGATGGCTGAGAAAATCTTGGGCACAAACCTCCCTTCTATTCAGGAGCTTTTCTTTACAAGAGCAAGAAAGAGAACATACAAAATACTAGCTGATTTGACCCATCCGGCCCACAACTGGTTCTCACAACTTGTGTCTGGAAGGAGGTACTGCAGCTTCTGCTGTAGGACTACCAGATTCAGGAACAGTTTGTATCCCACAGCTGTGAGACTTACAAACTTGGACATCAACCATAATACCTGATACATTAAAGCCTCTTTTTTTATTTAATCCTGCTGCTCTGGGCATTTACCACCAGTATTATTGTTACACAATATGATGGCTATACTGAGTTGTAGCTAAGGTTAATATATTTGTAGAGTGTGTCGTTCCTTTAAGAAGCATTTCAAACACAGTATTCGCATATAAATAGCAAGCACATGGTAGCTTCAGTGCCATTTTGGGAGTGCAGCCAGAGAGTGAACATGTATGAGTGTGATAGCTAGTTTGTTTATGTTTATCTAAGTTAAAGTTATTAAGCCTCAATCCTGATGTGTTTGTACATAATAAAGCTGCTTGAACAGAACCCATGAAGGCTCGACTATTTTATCCTGACTGGACAAGCGACATGGTGTCAGAACCAGGATTTCAGAGACTGCTTTCCAGAGCTACAAGATGCAGAGTTAACAGGGAAGGTAAACTGAGAGAAACAAATGCAAAAAAGGGCCAGAAATGAACCAAAGGTAATGAAAACTAGCACAAACAATTCATTTATTAAAAAAGATAAAACGGAGCATTACATGGGCACAAACTGCATTATTAAGCAAGTGAGTGGCATGAAAAAGTTAATTAATTAAACAAAATGTTTAAAATTAAGATATTTGATAAAACAATTATAAGAAAAGCACATAAAGGGGTTTGGAATTACCTCATAATTGCAAAACGGGCATGTTTAGAGTAAAACGAGCACAAGAAAAGTACATTCGGCATGAAAAGAGATTAAACGAGCAAAACGGATATAATAAGGGCAAAAAGGGCACATTAAGCATAAATAAAGCGAGGTGACTGCATGTTTTTTGGCAAGATACCGTGTTTTGTGATAAACTACTGTTTCACAGTAATTGAAGCTGTTAAGGGGATAACTAGAGTTATTCAGAATATCTCAAAGTGTGTAAAAGTGCTTACAGTGTGTGCTTATCACTGTGCATTTATTCCAAAGAGTTTTGTTTGTGTGCAAAGTGCAACTATTTAGTAAAGTGCAGTCAAAATACAGCCATTTCAAAAAGTTCCTTGTGCTAGGTGTATCTATTCACAGAGTGTTGCCATTACAGAGTTTTTTTTGCACTGTACAGTTATTTAGCAAAATACAGCCATTTTGGGAAAGTTTTACTGTGCTATGTACTGTTTGTATGCAAACTGCAATTACTTCAAAACATTTTTTACTCTGAGCTTCTTCTGCCCAGTTTATTCGCACAGTGCAGTTATTTTGAAATGTTTGAAACAACTCTATGAGAAACAGCATCAAAAAATCCACAACCGGCCACATTAGAGAAGAAAAAATCCAAATTAATGAAACAGCACCTTCGGCTCAGCCTTCCAGGAGTAATAAACACCATAAAATTTACACAGCTTATATAATCCATTCTATGAATAAAACAAATCAGTTATTCAATTACAAAATAATTGCTTCTAATTAATCTCCAAATTTAAACCCACAGACACCATTGTATTAAATTTTAAAATATAAACAGATTCTTTATAAAGAAGTTTATCCTTAATATTATACATTTCCCCAACTTGTATAAAAACCTGTTCTAAAACACAACCCTGCAATAAAGAATAATCACTGTTATGTTTTGTTCTGAAATGCATAGCAATATTACTTTCAAACTTATTCTTTTTTATATCCCTAATATGTTCATGCATTCTTGCCTTAAATTCTCTTTTAATTTCCCCTATGTAAAATAAATCACAGGGACATTTTAAAGCATATATGGCACCTTCACTGTTGTAAGGAAAAGTACCACTAGGTGAAAAATGAACCCCATTTATTTTATTAAAGCTTGTAACAATATGAGAACATATAGTACAACCAAACAGGAATGTGTGCCCTTCACAGAAGGACATACATATAACTCATCATTAGTGATGAAATGTTTCCTACACTGATAAGAGGTGATTTACAGTACAGTGATTTCAAGAGTATTCTCATGCCTGAGAGACCTATTTTGCAAAGTTCAGTTATTCAGGGGCTTGTTGTGCTAATGGGCATAGTTACAAGCATTGGCATAAAGTTCAAATATATGTGCAAGTGTGCAGGGTCATACATTTAAAAGTGGACTTGGGTTGCATTGTGTTTTACTGTAATTTGTTGGCATGGCAGATGGATTTCAAAAGCCATCACCACTTGTATTTGATTATAATATTGCAGAGAATTGGAGAATATTTGAGCAAGAGTACAATATTTTTATACAAGCAGCTAATTCTGACAAAAATGCATGCACTAGGGCGTTCATTTTGCTAAACTTAGCTGGGTCAGAGGCCATTGAAAGAGGGCATTCATTTGTGTATGCACCAGCAGTATATGAAGGAGAGGGTGAAAACTGTCATATTTTTGTACAAGCTGAATCAAGGGAAGACCCTGAGTGTTTGAAATGCAAGTTCAGGGAAACCCCCAACAGATATTAAATTGGAGAGACATTTGTTTTACATGAGATCAAAAGCAAGGAGAAACTTTTGCAGCTTCTATTACTGACATGAGAAATAAAGGTAAAATGTGTAGGTTTGGTGACTTAAAAGATGAATTAATAAAGGACAGACTTGTGTGTGTTATTAATAGTGTTGCAGTGAGAAAGATTTTGTTTCGTGACAGTGATTTAACGCTGGGCAAAGTTATTGAGATTTTTCAAATCCATGAGGTTACAGAAAGGCACACAAGTATGCTTACAAGTGATAAGAGCATGGTTTCAGTAGGTTCCAGGGCAAATGTAGACAGCATGCAACACGTGGCTAGCAGAAGCAGGCCTAAGCACATGACAGCTGTAACCCCTGTGAGTGTGGCATGTAAAACCTGTAGTTTTCCAGCAAGTTCTAAGAAAAGGACATGCTCAGTGCAGTAAAAGGGTGAGTCAGCAAAACCCAAATCAAGTTTTATTGTTAACTGTCACAATTGTGGTACCAATCATGAGTCTAAAAGAGAAAAATGCTTAGCATTTGGTCAGCAGTGCCACAAGTGTAAAAAGTGGAACCATTTTCAAAAGTTTTGCAAATCAAGTAAACCTCACACAGTTATAAAGAAGGGTCACTCCAAAAAGCAAGTTGATCATATAGAGAGCTGCAATTCTACTTTCTGCATAGATGGTGTGTCAGTAATTGGTGAAAAGGTTGATGCAGTAAATTTGTTGGCAAAGAAAGAAGTGTTTTATAGTGTCCAGATCAATGGTAAATCCACCAAGCTCAAAGTAGACACTAGTTCAAAGTGTAATGTTATGTCATCAGATACATTTGCTAAGGTGAGAGCTGGTGAGCAACTTAATATGGCCAGTTGTGTGAAATTTGTTGCTTATGGAGGTGAAGAAATTCAAGCCGAAGGCTCAGTAGTGCTTTCATGTTATTTGTCTAGAAACTGCTACAGCTTGTTATTCTATGTAGTCCAAAGACCTGTGCAGTCCTTATTGCGTCTCAGAGACAGTTTGAGAATGAACATGCTTTGCTTTACCAAAGAAGTTCATCATATAAGCACATTTCAGTTCCAGTTTTACTGAAGCTATTTTCTCAGAGTATGCTGATGTTTTCGATGACAAGTTGGGTAAACTTCCAGTTGTGTATTCTATGAAGTTAGACGCAGAGGTCAGTCCTGTGGTCAGACCATCAAGAAATGTTCCGATAGCTATGCAGGATAAATTCAAAGCTCAGCTGGATAAAATGATGCAGCAAGGTGCAATTTGTCCAGTTGCAGAACCAACTGAATGTGTGTCATCCATGGTAGCAGCCCACAAACAAAGCTCAGACAAAATCAAAATATGCATTGACCCAAGAGATTTGAACAAAGCATTAAAGAGACCACATCATTCCATGCATACGGTCGAGGAAGTTGCAGCCTTGATACTGAATGCCACTTTTTTTTCTGTCTTAGACTTAAAAAGTTCATTTTGGCAAGTGATGCTTGATCGCAAATCTTCACTACTGACTACTTTCAGTGCCCCATTTGGATGATATAGATTCAGCAGGATGCTATTTGGAATAAATTTTGCAAGTAAAGTCTTTCAGTGTGCAATGGAGCAAATTTTTTTGGGTTATCCTTGTGCTATAATAGTAGATGATTTATTGGTTGGAGGCAATGGTGAAGCAGAACATGACAGAAACCTTAAGGGAGTTCTAGACAGAGCATATGAAGTGAACTTAAAGCTTAATCTTCTAAAGTGCAAATTCAGACTACCAGAAGTTACATATGTAGGTCATTTATTTACCAGTACTGGTTTGTGACCAGACCTGTCCAAGCAAGCAGCCATTCTAGAGATGCCAGCACTGGATAATGTTCAAGCTCTACAATGTTTTCTTGGTATGGTCAACTAGTTAGGCAAGTTTATACCAGACTTCAGTGAGTTGACAGTGCTTTTGAGAGAGTTAATGCCAAAAATGTTACATGGTCTTGGTTGTAACAGTACCAGAGAGCGTTTGAAGATCTTAAGCAGAAAATTACCTCCCCACCAACATTAAAATACTATGATGTCAATAAACCAGTAACTCTTTCCTGTGATGCTTCAAAATGTGGTATTGGTGCAGTTATTCTTCAAGAAGGCAGACCAGTAGCCTATACATCTAGATCTCTTACCCAAACTGAAATGCTGAAGAAACGTTTGGGATAAACGTGAAAGCGCTAACTCTACTGCAGTCGTTTTTGTTACTAAACTTTGGATTTTATCATATGAGACTATTTCTGCTTCATTGATACCATCATACAGCGCATGGTGCACCTTCTTACTCACTTTTTGTATTTGAAATGCAATATGCTCAAATTGAAAGAAAAATTTTGGCAATAGTATTTGCATGTTCAAAATTTCATGATTATATTTATGGTCGAGCTATTCAGATTGAGACTGATCATCGACCTATAGTCACTATTTTAAAGAAGCCTATGCATTCAGCACCTGTGAGATTACAAAAAATCATGCTCAAACTGCATAAGTATAACTTCAAAATGGTCTATACAAAAGGCAAACTTCTTTATCTGGCTGATACCTTATCCAGATTGCCCCAAAATGCAATGGAACAGCTTCATGCAGAGAATTTTGGCTTTGATATCATGGAAGTGCATAATTTTTCTACCATAAGACTTGATGAGAGATCATACAAAGACTGATCCAATTTTGCAAAAGCTCAACCACTACATTACTTTTGGATGGCCATCAAAGCAATCTAGTGTACCACCTGAAATGCAAACTTATTTTCCTTACAGAGATGTTGATGGAAGATGGAATTATTTTCAAAGGTCCTAAAATTGTTGTTCCAGCTTCCTTACAATGTGAATATATCCAGATTTTGCATTGTGGTCACCCAGGTTCTGTGTCTACCAAAAGAAGGGTGAGAGAACTAGTATTTTGGCCTTCTGTAGCAAAAGACATTGTAAAGTACAGTGCTTTCTTCTTGTTCAGTATGTAACAGTACTAAACCACATTTGCAAAGAGAACCACTTCAGCTAAGTCAAGTTCCTGAACTACCTTGGTCAACAGTAGCCACATTGGTATATTTAAGTGGAACAATCAGCATTACTTAGTGTTGGCAGACTCTTATTCCAACTGGTTTGAGATTGACTTACTACCTAATCTAACATCCACTGCTGTTATCAAGTTGAAACATCATTTCTCAGTCCTTGGTAGCCCACCCAAAGTTATTTCTGACAATGGAACGCAATTTACCAGTCAGTTGTTTCAGAAATTTGCAAAAGAATGGGACTTCATGCATGTTACTAGTAGTCCAGAATACCCACATCAAATGGACTAGCTGAACGTGCAGTGCAGAGTACAAAGCAATTACTAGAGAGGTCAAAGCATGACAATACCGATGTCTTCTTGAATTTACTCAATCTCAGAAACATACCCCATGATGATATACTTGTCTCGCCTGCTCAGAGACTTCTATCTAGGCAAACCAGAGCAACATTGCCTATCAGTTCCAGTTTGTTGAGGCCTAAAGCAAATAACAATAGAACAATCATAACCCAATTATTCAGAAAGCATTTTTTCGAGAAGTCCAGCTATGATAAATCGAGCAGATTTCTTCATCCATTTAAAGAAGGAGAGACAGTGAGGATACAAACGGCGAAAGGTTTTGACTGGATTGGTCAGGTAACAAGTACATGTGCCGAGCCGAGATCCTACTTTGTAGAATCTAAGGGTGTGGAGTACTGGAGAAATCACAGACATCTTCTTCCTGTATCAGAATTGATATTGCAGCATTGTTCCTGTTATACAGACTCTAGATGTCAGAGCAATCTAGACAATGTTCTGTTGCAGAACGCATCTTAACTTCTACTTCCATTCCTGATGATGTTCCTGATGTCCCTAAAGTTGAACATTCAGCAGGGACAGTCCCAGTTGCTAGACCCAATTCTAATTTCTATGTCATATGATTTAGTTGTATTTCCAGACCTAGTGTGAAATACACACCAACATGGACATAATTGTCTATATGTATTTAGTTCTGTATAATTGCATGACAAAGAATTATTTGTAACAATTGCATGTCAATTAATGTTGTCAGTATTGCATTACCCATTTCTCAAAAAGGGAGGATGTAGAATATTGTGCGTGTGTTGTACCTGTAAGAAGCATTTCAAGGACAGCACATGCATATAAATAGCAAGCACATGGTAGCTTCAGTGCCATTTTGAGAGTGCAGCCAGAGAGTGACCATGTATGAGTGTGATAGCTAGTTTGTTTATAAATTTATCTAAGTTAAAGTTATTAAGCCTCAATCCTGATGTGTTTGTACATAATAAAGCTGCTTGAACAGAACCCATGAAGGCTCATCTATTTTATCCTGACTGGACGAGTGACAGTGCAATACAGTAACTAACAGCTGCTATTCATTAGTCTATATTTATTCTCTATCTTAATGATGAAGGGATTTGGTGTTGGTATTTATTTTTTATTTATTATTGGATAATGGGTATTGAGTGTGTTTATGTAATGTGAACTACCGCTTGCGTGTCATGCATGTTGTTATTTTCTTTTTATGTTATTCTCTGATACCGCTTTATCTATATTACTTGCACTGCATTTCTCTCGTGAGCTGACATTTGTAATTTCATTTAAGCTGCACTTTTGTGGTCCTAAATGACAATAAAGTTTATTTGAATCTTTGAAACATGAAGTACTAGGCTGCCTGCCCTTGTGGGACATTTTAAGCACAGCCAATTTCCCTTTTTGTAGTTGAAATAACTTACCCCATTTGGTTATTGATTGGTCTTACCCATCCTGTGGTTGATAATTACATATTATCCCTAGTAAGAATAACTGTGATCATACCATAGACAATTTGAGGTGACCCATGCATGGGATAAAGCAATTAGGAACTGCATCTGTACATTTGTAATACCTGGGGCAGTCCTGGGGGGAATTTTCTGTTTCCCATCCATAGATCTAAGTTGTACTTGAAAATGGACGGGGATGAACTTTGCTTTCTGTGGATGGGGATTCTGTACCACAGCAGCAGTATCCTCTGCGAAATATACCTGTCACTCCAAACCATTCTGTCGATGTTGGAGAAGAGGTTTAGATCCCTAGACTGAGTATTTTGATGTCATTTGATTTGACTATCATGTGGCCATATCCAATTGACTAACCTTACTTTTTCACCAAGGTTCATTTATTGGTATTTCAGCATGTCCAAACATTGATCCTCTTCTTTCAATGCATTCTCATGTTAAAATGAGTTTTGCATAAGAAACCTCTAAAAAATTGGTGAATTCCTCCTTGGGATCTTAATTTTCTGTTAGAAAAGCTAACACTTGGTCCATTTAAGCAGAGATAATCTGGCTAACTTTAGGTTCTTAACATAAAAACATGTTTTCTGATTGCTCTGAACTTTGCAGGGATATTTGAGTTAGGTTTACTCATCATAAGAGCTTCTATCTCATTTCCACAGAGACAGAGTTTCTTTGATTACAAATCTTTGTTTTATGCCTAAAGAAGTATCAGAATTTACTTTGAGCCAAACTATCAATCTCTCCATTTTCTTTCTGAACCTAAACAGGAGGGCGAAATGATACTCCATAACTTGGATGTCCATGGACAACTCGGGTACTTATATAGACAGAAATAAATCTTTCAGATCTTTGGATCAGTTGTTCATTTCTTGTGAAGGTAAGAAGGAAGGACAGCCTGCGTCAAGACAGATGATTTCCATATAGTTGTCTGAGGCTATTACCTTTAGTTATACTCATCGCAACATAACTATTCCAGACAGGTTCAAGGCCCACTCTACCAGGGCCTTGGCTTCATTGGAAGTATTCTAGAAGCAGCCACTTGGTCATCTATACATATATCTACATGGCATTTCAAGCTTGATTCCTTCCATAGGTCTAGATCAGGCTTTGTTAGGACTGTTCTCCAGGGACTTCTTTCCCCTTCCCCTTCATACATCTCAACTGTCCAGATTTTGGCAGAATATCCAGATTTTTGCCTCATATTTTTGGTCTGTTCCTCATAAAATTTGAGGTTTTCTTGCTAATCACTGAAGATCGAAGTCACTAAGAGATGACATACATTTAAGTTTCAATCAGCATATCCTTCGGAACATGAAAGAATTCAAAACCAATTCAACGAATAAATCCACAAAAATGAGTGTAGAGGAGGCAGACCACTTCTTAAAACCACCAAGCACGTTTTTTATTTAATAAACAATAAAATATATAAGCGCTTTCGTCTCAATATTCCAAAATTACAGAGACTTCATCAGATAGCCCAGTTTGTTTAGAACCCTGTAAGGATGACATCATATCCTGAAACAGACTTAAAAGTTTAAAGCAACAGTATGTCCTAAAACAAAATCAGATAGCAGCAGTATTCCAGTTCAAAAATATATTATATATTATGGATATTTTAAAAACATTTAAACAATATAATAAAACCAATCCATTTAATATAATATAATTAAATATAGCATTCTATTACCCCAGTAAATATGCTAATAAAAGATAAACAAATTAAATTGTAAAACAATAAAAGTAATGAAAAGTAAATGAACATATCCTTCAGAACATGCATGCTAACATAAATCCTGTCATTCTAGCAACTTTTTAAGTTTATTAGAACAATATTTAAAACCTGCCCCTATTTTTGGGCCTTTATCCCTCTGTTATTTTGGCTTTGTCCAGATTTGTTATGCTACAAGGTTGAGAGCTATGTTCCCCTTCCACCTCCAGATATAGTAATCTAGGGTAATCTACCCATATAGCTAAGGCTACTGCAGCAGTGATCAATATGAAGAACATAGTACAGTTGTGGGGTCTATATTAGATTAATGAATTTTCAGAACTTTGAATACCATATGGTCGACACCATATGATTGAAGTTCTGAAACTTCGAAAATCTAAAAAAAAAAAAAAGGAAAGTAAACTAAAAGTATTTTAGCAGGGGGGCAAGCCCCCCTGCACCCGACACACCCCCTGCTACTTAAATATAACAACTCAGAGATCGCACTTTAATGGAGAATGGCACAGAAACGGAAGATTTCCCTTTCTTATGCTGTAGCGTGATCTCGGAGTTGGTATATTTAAGTAGCAGGGGATGGGAGTTCAGGGGGGCTTGCTCCCCTGCTTAAAGCACGTACTTTTCTTTGTTTAGGGTTTTTCTTTCTTTAGATTTTCGAAGTTTTAGAACTTCGATCATATGGTGTCAACCATATGGTATTCGAAGTTCTGAAACTTCATCAATCTAATATAGACCGCAGTTGTGAGAGTAAACTTACCATAACGGTAGATGTTCCAATGATCACTGCTGCAGTAGACGCTATCTCCCTCCCTCTATCCCCCTTGTTTTTCAGTGTGTTTTTTATGCCAGGGTGTGAATTCTTATTTTTGTTTTTTCTTAGCATTGTACATTCAGAGATCAGCCTCCCTCCCTCTGTTGACATGAAACCTCTAAAGGACTTTGTGCCCAAATATGTGTTTTTAGTCAACTCAGCTCAAGCTGACTGATGGGTTTGTGCACTTGAAAGGTGATCTGAAGCTTTGGAAACTGACCAGCTGTTATATTCTTGGCAGGATATAACCCATATAGGTAAGGTAACAACAGCTTCTCATTCCCATCGTCCCATGTTGGCTTCTCTGGTGCCCAAGATTTTGAGTTGATTATCTGGAGTGTTGTCAAGGCTTTATTGCTGAATGCCATGGTGCTGGTGCCTTTCTCTCTGCTTTTGGTAAAATGTATTCACGTATGCCAAATATTGTCACACTGAATTATTTGTATACTTAAATGCAAACTTGTTTATAGCTTTAACAATATGTACCACTTCCACAAATTCAAAAATACTAATATTGTTCTGCCTCCTGCTTTCCCTGTTCATCTGTTGAATAAAATTTCCATTTTGTAACATTTACCTGGAAAAACATTTTATACTTGACAATTGTCCTACTGTTTTAATCTTCATGTGACCTAATCTGTATCGGACAATTGTCTAAGAATTCTCCTTACAACCTTAACCTGTGGCAGAAAAGAATAATCCATTTTACAATTTTTTTTTACCTTAATATCTTTACCAAAATGTCACAGTATAACTTCCATTTTCTAACCACAAAGTAATTGCAGTTAGAATGCCATGCCATAATTAAATACATTTGCTCTCTAACAAAAGTAATGTTTAAAACTAGACAGAGGTTACAGCAGCCTTTTACATGCTGCTCAGTGGTTTTAGAATGCATGCCCAGATGGATGCATGCATAAGCCTGTGCACAATATCATCAAATACTGTATATTTCCTCCATGTTTTAAATTGATGATCTGGAAAGAAAATTCATCATCATCATCATCATCGTCATCGTCATCATCATCATCATTATCATCGTCATCATCATTTTCTAATCACTTGTTCTGGTGAGCATCACGGTGACAGAAAGCTGAGTAGGACAGGCCTGAGTAACTTCTTTCTTCTTTTTCTTTCAGCTGTTCCCCTTAGGGGTCACCACAGCAGATCATCTGTTTCCATTTCTTTCTGTCCTCTGCATCTTGCTGTGTCACACCAGCTGCCTGCATGTCTGCTCTCACCACATCCATAAACCTTATCTTAGGCCTTCCTCTTTTCCTCTTACCTGGCAGCGCCATCCTTAGCATCCTTTTCTCAATATACCCAGCATCACTCCTCAGCACATGCCCAAACCAATGCAATCTCGCCTCTCTGGCTTTGTCTCCTAACTGTCCAACCTGAGCTGACCCTCTAATATACTGATTCCTAATCCTGTCCATCCTAGTCACACCCAGTGCAAATCTTAACATCTTTAACTCCGCCACTTCCAGCTCTGACTCCTGCCTTTTCTACAATGCTACCGTCTCCAACCCATGTAACATAGCTGGTCTCACTACCCTCTTGTAGACCTTCCCTTTCACTATTACTGGTACCCGTCTGTCTCAAATCACTCCTGACACTCTTCTCCACCCACTCCATCCCGCCTGTACTCTCTTCTTCACCTCTCTTGCACACTCACCATTACTCTGAACTATTGACCCCAAGTATTTAAACTCATCCACCTTCACCACCTCTACTCCTTGCATCCTCACCATTCCTCTACCCTCCCTCTCATTTACACACATATATCCTGTCTTAGTCCTGCTGACCTTCATTTCTGTCCTCTCTAGAGCATATCTCCACCTCTCCAGCATCTTCTCAACCTGTTCCCTACTCTCACTACAGATCACAATGTCATCTGCAAACATCATAGTCCACGGGGACTCCTGTCTGATCTCGTCTGTCAACCTGTCCATCACCATTGCAATTAAGAAAGAGCTCAGAGCTGATCCTTGATGTAATCCCACCTTCCATCTTAAATTCATCCATCACTCCCACCGCAGACCTTGCCACTGTCACACTACCCTCGTGCATATCCTGTACCACTCTTACATACTTCTCTGCCACTCCTGACTTCCTCATACAATACCACAACTCCTCTCTAGGCACCCTGTCATATGCTTTCTCCAAGTCCACAAAGACACAATGCAACTCCTTCTGACCATCTCTATACTTCTCCATCAACACTCTCAGAGCAAACATTGCATCTGTAGTTCTCTTTCCCTGAAACCATACTGCTGATCACTAATCATGACCTCTCTTCTTAACCTAGCTTCCACTACTCTTTCCCATAACTTCATGCTGTGACTGATCAGTTTTATCCCTCTGCAGTTACTATAGCTCTGCACATCACCCTTATTCTTAAAAATCGATACCAAAACTCTTCTCCACTCCTCAGGCATCCTCCCACTTTCCAAGATTTCATTAAACAGACTTGTTAAAAACTCCACCACTGCCTCTCCTAAACACCTCCATGCTTCCACAGTTATGTCATCTGGACCAACAGCCTTTCCATTCTTCATCCTCTTCATAGCTGTCCTTACTTCCTCCTTGCTAATCCATTGCACTTCCTGATTCACTATCATCCAACCTTCTCTCCCTCTCATTCTCTTCATTCATCAGCCCCTCAAAGTACTCTTTCCATCTACTCAACACACTCTCCTTACTTGTGAGTATGTTTCCCTCATTATCCTTTACCACCCTTACCTGCTGCACATCTTTACTAGCTCGGTACCCCTGTCTAGCCAATCGGTACAGGTCCTTTTCTACCTCTTTAGTGTCCGACCTTTCATACAACTCTTCATACACCTTACCCTTAGCCTTCGGCACCTCTCTCTTTGCCATGCACCTCATTTCCTTATACTCCTGTCTACTTTCTTCATCTCTCTGACAATCCCACTTCTTCTTCACCAACATCTTTCCCTGTATACTCTCCTATATTTTCTCATTCCACCACCATGTCTCCTTGTCCTCCTTCCTCTGTCCATATGTCACACCAAGCACCTTTCTAGCAGTCTCCCTTACCAGCTCTGCTGTAGTTACCCAGCTATTCAGTAACTCTTCACTGCCACCCAGTGCCTGTCTTAACTCTTCCCTGCACTCCACCTCACAATTACCCTTTTTCAATTTCCACTATTTGATCCTTAGTGCTGCCCTTACACTCCTCCTCTTCTTGATCACCAATGTCATCCTACAGACCACCATTCTATGCTGCCTAACTACACTTTTCCCTGTCATCACTTCACAGTCTCCAATCTCCTTCAAACTGGTCCTCTTACATAGGATATAATCCACCTGTGTGCATCGTTCTCCACTTTTGTACATCACCCTATGCTCCTCCCTCTTCTTAAAATACATATTCACCACAGCCATGTCCATCCTTTTTGTAAAATCCACTACCATCTGGCCTTCTGTATTCCTCTCCTTAACACCATACCTACCCATCAATTCCTCATCCCCTCTGTTCCCTTCGCCAACATGCCCCATTGAAATCTGCTCCAATCACTATACCACCACTTCATCAACTCACTCCAAAATTTTTCTTTCTCATCCATCACACACCCAACTTGCGGAGCATATCAACTAACAACATTCATCATTACACCATCAATTTCCAGCTTCATAAATATCACTCTATCCGACACTCTTTTCACCTCCAAAACCCTCTTGGCATACTGTTCCTTCAGGATAATCCCTACCCCATTTCTCCTCCCATCCACACCATGATAGAACAGTTTGAACCCACTTCCAATACACCTGGCCTTATTCCCCATCCATCTGGTCTCTTGCACACACAGTATATCAACATTCCTTCACTCCATCATATCAGTCAGCTCTCTCCCTATACCAGTCATGCTGCCAACATTCAAAGTTCCTACCCTCACTACCACACTCCTAACCTTCCTCCTCTCTTCCTGCAATTGGCAATGCCTTCCCCTTCTTCTTCTCCTTATCCTCGTTCGGCCAACAGTTGGCTGACAGTACTGGTGGGAGTTGTTGTTAACCTGGGCCTCGACCGATCTGGTTTAGAAATCTGTATTATTGTCTGCATATGTCATTTAGCAAAAGTTTTACACCGGATGCCCTTCCAGATGTAACCCTCCCCATTTATCAGGCTTGAGACTGTCACAAAAAAATGCACTGGTTTGTGTATCCCCAGTGGCTGGGTTGACAGGCCAGACTAGCTAAACTTCCTCAATACTTGCCATCTCATCCTGTGGGATCCCAAGGTGTTCTTAGGGAAACTGAAGCACAATCTGGATGTTATGTCCTGGGTCTGCCCTAGGGCTTTTTTCCTGTGGGTTGGGGGTTACACCTTGGGAAGTCTCCTGGCTGCATCTATATAAGGTGCCCAAACCACATCAGCTGCCTGGTCTCAATATAGAGGAGCAGGGGCATAACTCTAAAGTCCCTCTGTACTTCTAGTCTCCTCACTCTGTTCTGGAGAGTGAGACCCCATAGCCTGAGAAGTGGCCTCATTTCTCCGGCTTTACTTGTAGTGTCATCATTTCCCTCCCCAAGCCCATGACCATAATGGAAGATGGGGACAGATTTTGACTAGTATACTTGGACCTTTGCTGAATGGCTTACCTCTTACTTCCCTACTAAACTGAAGTACAACATCTGCTGTACTGTTGCACCAGTTTAGTGGTCAGTCTCCTAATCCCCTCTATGTTTACTCATGAAGAAGACCCCAAGGTACTTAAACTCTGATACCTGAGGTAGTTCCTTGAACCCTCAACTGAAGACAACAGTTCACTCTTATCCATGAAAGGTACATGATTTGTAATATATTTAAACATTAACCTTCAGCTTCAACTAAATATATAAAGCTGTATACAAAGCTGATAATACTTGGATGTTATTACCAGTTCTAATAATACAGTAATACTCTAGTTTGAAAATTAACTGGTAGTACTATAGATATAATAGCAAAACTCCTCAATGCAGTAGCATTTTAACTTCATATCAGTAGTGAGTACTGACTTCACTGATAATGTCAACTTTCATTCTGTAATGTCGTAGGACATTTTTTTCACTTTTTCACAGAGTCAGCTTCCTTTTGTATAAAAATCATGCCATTCATCTTATATAAGCTTACATATGTTATAATAACTTTTTTGTTATAGTTCACATTAGTCTTTACTTGCTATTTGTAGGTATGTGTTTAGGTATTAGGTAGTGTCTCTAGAGTTTCCTTTTGGGGTAGCGCCATGGCTTATATTAACACATCGAGTGGTTCCAGCTTCATAATGTCTTTTTCCTTCTGGAGCAACACAGCGTATTTGAAGAAGTCATCTGACCTTTGGGAAAAACTTGGTCATCTCCCCTCTTTTTGGTATCTCATAATCCAGCACAGCACCATCCTGGGGTATATGAATAATCATCCATTATGACTGGGATGTGTCTGTGGTCACTCAGCTTTCTAGAAACATGATGGTGGTAAACCATCATGGTCAGGGTGCATCTTTAACCTATGACCGTCTTAGAATAATCAAATGAGCATTCATTTTTCTTGGGGTATTTCATGGAGAAATGGCAGTAGTTATTTGCATATCTTTCAAAGCTTCATATATCATATAGGTAGTCAGACTCATCAAATTTAATCTGTGTGCTTTCTCGGCATGCCATTTCCTACAAGAGCTATGTATGGTAGTGGCCCTTGTCTTAAAGCATTTTTTCCTGAATCCTGTTCTTATTTGTGGTCAGTATTTAAATATCTGACCAATTCTGTCATATCTGCTCTGAAACTGCTTTGTGAATTTGTCTTCTGACATTCAATTTTATTAACTCTAGACAGGACTTTTAACTTCAGACTTGACAACAGCTTTACTGGTGTCAGAATGGTGTTGGCACATACATGTATGTCATTTCAATTTGCCAAAAGAAATTTCTCTCTCTAGTGCTATAATGGCTTATGAACAGGACTTGCTGCCTTAATGGCTTTATTAAAAATTTGCAAAAACCTTTACGTTAAACCTTTTAAGGCAGGATGTGGAGAAAAAGTGGAATATTTAACACTGTTTTGCTTTGTGAAGGTTCTGAATTCCTAAGATTAAAAAAAAAAAAAACGGTCATTATCACTGCAAATTTGTACAATTAAGTAAGGGTGCCTGCAGGCAGGTGCAAGGGGGTGCACTTGCACCCTCCTGGAACCGTCTGGCCGGGAGATTAATTTTCTTTTAATTAAAAAAAAAATTTTTTTAAGGGCATTCTTTGATTAGATCACCCTTTGTGTCAAGTCACACGCAGGCAACATGTGTTTGCGACATGATTTTGTCTTCTGCATCTGTGCGACTGATGGTTTACATCTTCATCTTCTGTGTCCACACGGAATTTGAATTGCAGAAGACGTTTGGACTGCAGACAAATGCACAAGTGAGAGGTAGGTGTGTATTTGTGCGTGTTTAAGCGTTTAAGAGGTGTGTGTGTGTGTATGTGTGTGTGTGTGTGTGTGTGTGTGTGTGTGTGTGTGTGTGTAAGAAATAGGTAGGTACGGGTGTGTGAATGTAACAGGTAGGTAGGTAGGGGTGTGTATGCATGTATGTAAGAAGTAGGTAGGGAAAAGTAGGGGTGTGTGTGCTTCTATATATATATATGTGTGTGTGTGTGTATGTAAAAGGGAGGTAGGAGTGTGAGTAAGGGGGGGTTTCATATTTCGCAATTATCCAGATTTTTGCCTATTTTCAGTTTGTTTTTCATACAGTTGCGTTTTTCTAGTAAATCATTGAGAACTGAAGTCAGAAGATAATGGCAAACATTTGAGGTTTAGATTTCATATCCTTCAGAAAATACATACTAATGCAAAACTTGTTATATCCACGTTCTAAGGAGGTAGGGGGATGTATGTGTTTGTCATACCTCTCAACTTGTACAGATTTTCACAGAATGTCCATATTTTTGCCTTATATTTTTGGTCTGTTCCTCATAAAAATTCTGTTTTTGACAAATCACTGGGATGAACTAAGAATTAAAGTTACTAAATAATGACATGCATTTTAGTTTCAAACTTCATATCCTCAGAAAAATGCATTCTAACACAAATCCTGTTATTCTAGCAACTTTCTAAATGGGTCCCTAGTTTTGGGCCTTTGTGTGTGTGTGGGTGTGTGTGTGTTTATGTGTGCATTTATGTATAAGAGGGATGTAACATACCCTTCAGATGTCCAGGTTTTTGCAGCATGTCAAGATTTTTGCCCCATATTCCTCCTAAAAAGGATTGAAGTTGCTAAATAATGATAGGCATTTGAGTTTTAGACATCATATCCTTTAGAAAAATGCATACTAACACAAATCCTGTTATTCTAGCAATTGTCTAAGTTCATGAGAGAAATATTTATAATCTGTCCCTATTTATTTTAGGCTTTGTCCAGATTTCTTGCACTAAGAGGTTGAGGAGTGTGTGTGTGTGTGTGTGTGTGTGTGTGTGTGTGTGTGTGTGTGTGTGTGTGTGTGTGTGTGTGTGTGTGTGTGTGTGTGTGAAAGAGAGTGAAATGCCTAGTTAGAGTTAGCAGGTGGAATTTGTCAAGTGCATTTTCAAGGAATTGTGAGCTTCAAGGGAAGAGAAGTTTACTGATGCTCAAGCTAAGTCTGCTTAAAATGTGCAACTGTTTTGTTCAGCAAATGGTATCACTATTGTGGTATAGAATTTTAAAGCAGTGTTAGTAGCACAGCAGGTAGCATACTTGCATCTTGATGCAGAGGGCTGTAGGTTCTACTCCCACAGCATGTAGATTTGTATTTTAAGGGGGTGGGTGCTGCAGTCCTAAGTATGTCCTCCTTTGGATGAGATGCCTAGTAACTATAAGCCTGTTTTTCAGCTTGGTACCCATTCCTTATTGCAATATAGCAGCTTACCATTTTTTTAATGTAACACAGGCAATTTATTCTTCAAAGGCAACAGTCACTGAATTTGTAGATGAAACACTGAAATACAAAGTTGCTTTCTAGCAACAACCTCATTAGTTTCAGATCTCTTTAATGTGGAATTATTCAGATGACTTTTACTTCTGTAGAGGTTGTGAATATTGACTGATATTGGTGGATTTTAATGGCAAAAGTTTGAGTTGCCTTTTATGGTTGAAATGTTCTGAATTGGGCAGTTTGTCATTATTGGTTTATATACAACTTTATTTCTCAATCATGTACATGATGTGGAGCTTTTCTTCCCAGGCATCAGCTGAAAAAGGACCTGCATCCAGTCGGAATTTCCCAGTAAACAAATGTAAATAAATAAACAAATATGTTTTGTTTTATTGCTTATTGGCAAAATGCTCAAAACTATAAATTTAAAACACACTCTAACAAGTGGTGCTGTATTATATAAGGGGTATAATTCAATTATTATATATTATAATTGATTCACCTTCCTGATTGTATTAAAGAACTTTTGCATGGTCCTAAAAATGTGTGCAAGGGGCCTATGATTTGAAAACAGTCCAAATGTAAACATAACCAACCACTGGCCAGATGCATTTTCTTTGAATGTGGGTTTCAATGCTGTTTCAGTGAATGTGAGTTTCAAAGGTAGAAAAGTTTTAATGCTAAGTCTGTTTTCATTGCTTTGTTTAGCAAATGTATGTCAGTGTCTGTGCTATAACATTTGAAATAAAAGTTGTAAATTAAATCCAAATATCTGTAATCATTGTAGAGGTAAAGCATAAAATAGTGTGCACACTGAGTGTTTTGAACAGTGTTTATGGCAACCGGGGAGAAATAGCCAAGTAATGGAACACTGGAATGGCTGCATGGAGGGAGGGGGGGCTCTGGGTTTGTACCCCCCTGCAAAAAATCCTGTGGGCTCCCCTGCCATTAAGCCATTTTTGCAAAAAACTGTCCGTATGACTGCTATAGTCCTCTCTGATGTCATGGATTTCATATAGATGATCTCTGGCCATTTCTAGTGTGTATACATAGCAGCAGCAGGGGCAGCCATGGTGGTGCAGCGGTTAGCATTGCTGCCTCACAGCAAGAGGTTCTCCAGTTCAATTCTCGGCTGGAGTGCCTTCTGTGTGGAGTATGCATATCCTCCCTGTGGTTGCGTGGGTTTCCCCCAGGTGCTCCGGTTTCCTCCCACATCCCAAAGACATGCTGTAGGTGGATTGGACACTCCAAATTGGCCCTAGGTGTGAATGTGTGTGTGTGCCTTCAGTGGACGGTTGGGTGCCAGACTGGCACCTTGGCACTGTAAAAAAAACTCCACTGCCAATCATGAGCAGACAGGTGATCCGCTGTGGCGACCCCTTAACAGGAAAAAGCCGAAAGAAGAAGAAGATACATAGCAGCAGCAACTTGAAACACAGATTCAATGAGTGGCCCTGCATAGTCCATATGGGGGCCTTGCCCACCTGCAGACATAACATCCTAAGCTAACATGAAGTTACAAGTAAGGCCCTTCATGTTTACACTGCAAAAGTGTCATTTGAGGATTACATTTTTGATTTACCACTTTTGGCCCAGGAAGTATAACCCATAGTTACCAGGCTGCTGTATGTTGTTACCATACTGCTGCATGCTGTTACCATGCTGCTGTATACTGTTGTATACTGTCACCAGGCTGCTGTATGCTGTTACCATGCTGCTGTATATTGTTACCAGGCTGCTGTATGCTGTTACCAGGCTGCTGTATGCTGTTACCATGCTGCTGTATACTGTTACCAGGCTGCTGTATACTGTTACCAGGCTGCTGTATGCTGTTACCAGGCTGCTGTATACTGTTACCAGGCTGCTGTATACTGTTACCAGGCTGCTGTATGCTGTTACCAGGCTGCTGTATGTTGTTACCAGGTTGCTGTATACTGTTACCATGCTTCTGTATGCTGTCACTATACTGCTGTATGCTGTTACCATGCTGCTGCATGCTGTTACCATGCTGCTGTATGCTGTTACCATACTGCTGTATGCTGTTACCATGCTGCTGTATACTGTTACCATGCTGCTGTATGCTGTTACCATGCTGCTGTATACTGTTACCATGCTGCTGTATGCTGTTACCATGCTGCTGTATACTGTTACCAGGCTGCTGTATACTGTTACCATGCTGCTGTATACTGTTACCATGCTTCTGTATGCTGTTACCATGCTGCTGTATGCTGTTACCATGCTGCTGTATGCTGTTACCATGCTGCTGTATGCTGTTACCATGCTGCTGTATACTGTTACCATGCTGCTGTATGCTGTTACCATGCTGCTGTATGCTGTTACCATACTGCTGTATGTTGTTACCATGCTGCTGTATACTGTTACCATGCTGCTGTATACTGTTACCATGCTGCTGTATGCTGTTACCATGCTGCTGTATGCTGTTACCATGCTGCTGTATGCTGTTACCATACTGCTGTATGCTGTTACCATGCTGCTGTATACTGTTACCATGCTGCTGTATACTGTTACCAGGCTGCTGTATGCTGTTACCATGCTGCTGTATACTGTTACCAGGCTGCTGTATACTGTTACCAGGCTGCTGTATGCTGTTACCAGGTTGCTGTATACTGTTACCAGGCTGCTGTATACTGTTACCAGGCTGCTGTATGCTGTTACCAGGCTGCTGTATGTTGTTTCCAGGTTGCTGTATTCTGTTACCATACTGCTGTATGCTGTTACCATGCTGCTGAATGCTGTTACCATGCTTCTGTATGCTGTTACCATGCTGCTGTATACTGTTACCATGCTTCTGTATGCTGTTACCATACTGCTGTATGCTGTCACCAGGCTGCTGCATGCTGTTACCATGCTGCTGCATGCTGTTACCATGCTGCTGTATGCTGTTACCATACTGCTGTATGCTGTTACCATGCTGCTGTATACTGTTACCATGCTGCTGTATGCTGTTACCATGCTGCTGTATACTGTTACCATGCTGCTGTATGCTGTTACCATGCTACTGTATGCTGTTACCATGCTGCTGTATACTGTTACCATACTGCTGTATGCTGTTACCATGCTGCTGTATACTGTTACCATGCTTCTGTATGCTGTTACCATACTGCTGTATGCTGTTACCATGCTGCTGTATACTGTTACCATGCTGCTGTATACTGTTACCATGCTGCTGTATGCTGTTACCATGCTGCTGTATACTGTTACCAGGCTGCTGTATGCTGTTACCATACTGCTGTATACTGTTATCATGCTGCTGTATGCTGTTACTATACTGCTGTATGCTGTTACCAGGCTACTGTATGCTGTTACCATACTGCTGTATGCTGTTACCATGCTGCTGTATACTGTTACCAGGCTGCTGTATGCTGATAGTGTGCTGCTGAATACTGTTACCTTGCTGCTATATGCTGATAGTGTGCTTCTGTATGCTGTTACCATACTGCTGTATGCCTTTACATTCAATATCACAGGACTGTGCTGCTGGGAACAGTGTTCATTCTGCAAGCAGTCTGGTTTTATTAAAAGAACATCCTTTCTTCAATTAAAATAGACATTTAAGGTGGATGATTTGCTACTCATGTGAATCTCTTTCTTACAAAGAGTAATGTAACTTCCTTACTCCCCAGACCATGCTAATGTAATTTCCTTACTCCCCAGACCATGCTAATGACTTCTGTGTCAAATTTGGCATAATTATATTCAGCCACAGAGAGATGGCACAGTAGTGCAGTGGACAGCATTGCTGCCACAGTGCTTGGTTTAGTAGTTTAATTCTTGGTTGGGCTGCTTTCAGTCTGGAGTCTGCATATTTTCCCAAAGTTTACAGATTTCCAGTGGCAGCTTCAGTTCCCTCCCACATCTCAAAGAAATTATATGTGAACTGGTGATGCTCAGCATTTCTTGTGGGTGTGCGTGTGTGCGCGCGCGCATGCTTGTGTGTGTGTGTGTGTGTGTGTGTGTGTGTGTGTGTGTGTGTGTGTGTGTGTGTGTGTGTGTAAGGGGTGGGGGTGCTGCATGTATACTGAGATGGAATGGCATTTCTGTCGGGTTTGCTTTTTGTCTTATGATGGTTGATTTCCAGACCAGTATCTAGCTCCCATAACCTCAAACAGGATAGAATTAGGCATAGAGAACATGCTGACTGATTTTGTTTTCATTGATCTTAAATGAAATACAGTGCACAGCAGAACAGTACAGGTTTTATAAGATGCAACATCTGATGGCTATCTAATGGACATGGATGTAATAAATTGGGTAAATGTGCCATCCTACTTAATTATCTTCTGGGTGTCATGAACACCCACTCTAAAACCTACCAAACAATGACAAATTCAGTAGATATGGAATCACGGACAACTCTTGTAGAAATCTGTCGTAGACGATTCTGCAGTCACAGTTATGACCTCATTTGTGACACATTCTTCTGTGGACTTAATTTTAACACAGCTTACATCGTCTTTGGTGATTTATGCAGTGTATATATGTTAGTTAAAACCCATAACAGGAAATTTCTTCCCTGATAAACTCTCATTTGTCTCCGTTAATTTAAATTTAATCCTTCATTAATCTGTCTGACTTTCTGTAGATTATTTTGGTACTCTTTGTCAACTTTGGCCATTAATATATCTTCAAAGTAGCATTGTATATCAGATGTCTCCTGGACTACTTGGTTTCTTGGCTTTTGAGGGGTATGTGACACAGATATCACTCTAAAAACAGGACAGCTTTGCTGTATTCATAGTCAAGTAGTGGTTAGCAGATTCTTCTGTTTCTCTTCTAAGTATTTTTTAAAGACAAACCAGCTTCAAATAGACAAAAATCAAAAGTTCACAAATCACCAGTCTTGTGGCAGGGAGCTCAGAGTAAAGACCTGATAACCCAAGTTTGACTAGCAATCTGAAACCTGATAAGAGTTGGCTGGGAAACAAGAGAAGAGTGAACAGTCCACCTTGTCTCAGCTGATCTGGGGAGGGTGGCTTAGGCTGCTGCTGCAATACTGACACCTAGTGGATCATAGCTGTAGCAACAAACTGCACAAGAGCTGGAATACACATTCTCCTGTGCTGAGCACTGTAGGTGTGTAATAAGTGCGTTAATGGAATCATATATATATTAGTGGCTTGGAGGATGGCAAGTAAGTGATATGTATTAGGAAACATAGTAACAGGGGTGTAGGCAGAAAGGAGGGTTCGAACCAGTGAATATGAAAGAGGTAGCTGTAGGGCTGAAAGTAGAAAGAGAGCAAGTAGTCAGAGCATGTGGGAATGAAGATAAGACAGGTAATACTAGAATGTGTGGGAATCGAGATAAGGCAGGTGGTACTAGAGTGTGTGGGAATAGAGAAAAGACAGGTGGTACTAGAGTGTGTGGTAAAAGAGATCAGACAGGTGTTACTATCCGACTTGTGAGGGGAGTGAGTGGAGGTTAGGAAGAGCAATGCAATTGTGAAAGTGACATAGAGAGAGAGAGAGTGAGATGTGGAGACCATCTGGGATCCAGAGTAGTTTGGATAAGTTGCAGCTATGCACCCAGAGTTGGACTAATACTGAGACCAGTCTGTAGCAAAAAAAAAAAAAAAAAAAAAAAAAATATATATATATATGTGTGTGTGTGTGTGTGTGTGTGTGGCAGCTGCAGAGTTTGGAGCAGAGCTATTTGTTCAGCAGATAAGATTTTAACTGTGGTTTAAAAGAGCCTCGTTTCGATTTTAGTGTTAATGAGATGGGGTTCCAGGCTTTGGCATTATTAGTCGAATACACAGATTCTTCTACACTACAGTAAGCTGTGGTGATAGTGAAAAGTGTTTTATCTCCAGAACATAAACCCCTATCTGGGGATTATGGTTGAATGATGTTGTTTAGGGATGGGCAGTTTTGAGGCTTATGGAGAAATTTGTGTACTGTTGTGAGTTGGGTGTGAGTTAAGTAGAGTGGAAGTTCTAACCAGTTCAACTCCTTGAGGGTCAGACAGTGGTGTCCTCCGAAGAATATGTTGGTGGCCCAATTTGCTAATATATTGTAACATTGTTCCAGTGCTGGAGGTTAGTAAAAATGGGTCTGGAATATAGGAGAGATGGCAGTTGTAAAGTAGTGGCTGTCTGTTTTCCTGGCTGTGTCAGTGAGGTATGCTTTAGATTTGTATAGGATATGTGAGTTTATATATATATATATATATATATATATATATATATATATATATATATATATATACATACATACTTTTTTTACAGCTTATTATATGTGGTGGTCTAGTTTTAGCTGCTCATCTGTGATGACACCTAATAGTGTTGCCTGGTTATTTGCTCACCCTGGGTGCTGTTGATAGAGGTTAGATGAAATATGCATTTGTGTAGGCAGTTATTTGTGGGTAGGGAGTACTAGATTTTTACTTTTGATAATTTTATCTAAACACAAACTCAATGAAAATACAAAAAAAGCACAATAATACACTTTTCACATTATTTCTTGTGGGAGGCAAAATCCCCAGTCCCTTCATATAGGGTACAATACCAACTCTAACCTTATAATTATTGGCTTCTAAAATAACTACATCAATCACATTCAAGAAAATGCCATCCTAATTCAATGTAAGATTTGCACAAATTACTTTATCAGTCTGACATTTGACACATCTGAAATTTGACTAAAAGGGCTCAACCAAACTGTCTCCATACAAATAACGTAGTCCCCCCCAGTTCCATCTGTATGTACGGTTCTTCTAAGTCAGACTTTATGTAACGCTCTCCTTGTTGACTGATGCAGAATGATCCTCTGTTCACATTAATAGATGCTGAAAAGTAGACAACACAAGGTTTATATTAAGTTTGAACTCCCCACAAATACAAACATCTCCTGCTCCCCTTTATTACAGCCACTGTGAGCATAGTCCACTCTCACTATTGCACTTTCAATAATATTCTTGTACAGGGTTCGAGTCCCCCAGCATTCATTTGTCTTCTGGGTGACTTTGAACATATGACCATGCTTAACTTTAGCCCTGATATCTCTGGTATGACATGAATGATTTTACCACAATTGTCAGTCACATTATATAATTCCATGAAACAACATTGTTTTTGCCAGCTTCATTATACCTGTATTCTTGAATAAGTATAACTAGTGGAATAGTGCATTATTTACACATTTCTCGCTACCCTTCCATTTGCATACATTTGATATGACTTTTGTTATGACATTTCCTTCTGTCTTGCTCTCTAAACCAACAAGTTCAGTGTTACAGCTACAAGTATAGAGTTTTTTTGTGTAGGAATCTATTCTTGTATACTTATGTTGTTTACTTCTTATTTATTTTGTGTTATTGTACTATAATTTAAATTTTTTCTTTTGGAATTTAAAAAGTCGAGGTTAGGAGAAGTAAATCTTCTATTTCAGTTATGTGAGGTTTATGAGTGATTAAATGATGGAGAGGATAAGATACCGCTGTCAGAGTTTTAATTTTACTTCCAATGGGATCAATAAGCAGATGAGATCTCACCCTGAGGAGTAATGAATTGGTTGATGGGGCAGCCAAAAACATGATGGTCATGTAGGGCAAGAGATAAAAAGACATTAAAAATACAGAACAGACTATTGGGTGTGGGTGTAAGAGTTTGAAATGTACACTTAAATTATTTTCTCTTTTTTTTTTCTTATTGTTATTTTATATAAATATTTTTTCCTAGAGTAAAAGTTGTAGGTCAGGAAAGAAAGGACATCTATTATTTCGTTTGGTAAGTTCTAGGAATGATTTTTTTGTGAATTGTGAGAACAGCTGAAAACAGTTTTTTGTGCTTGTCACAAAAAGGAAAATATATATACCACATCTCAATAAACCAGCAACGCCTTCTTCTTGAGTTAAAATCTGTTTAATTCCACAGCGAATTCCACAGCAAAATAAACAATGAAAGTTTCACCATAAAATCTCCTAGCGCCTCGGCCGTAACAGCCTTTACAATTTTTAAGGAATGCTGATTTTTCTCTTGGATACTTAAACACTACAGTCTTCTTGTTTTTCCTGCTTGTTTTTTTTTTATTTATTTTAATTGCAGTGTTATTTTATTTATTGGCTTTGTGAATAAAAGTAAACTCAATTTCAAATTTGGTTTACATTAACACAAGTCTTTTTTCTGGGTTATGTTGTTTGACTTTTGGGGAATCTGTATGTATGCAGAACAAGAAGCAACAATTTGAACTGAATATGGAATAACTGACTGGTGCATGACAGGGAAAGGACAGTAACAATTCTGTATATTGTCCTTTATTTAATTATTTATTTATATGTGTTTACTGGGGCAGTGCACTAATCAATATCTACCAAACTCAGGCTCAACTAGAAATTAGAAAACGGCTAGCAGTATTTTGTTATCAAACTATTGGGAAGAGAAAATTTTACTGACAGATAGAAGTAATATATTAAAAGCAATTGACTTGACAGTTAAATCTACTTCTCTTTAAAAATTAATATATAACCAGTTGATGATTTGGAACAATGCATATTATACACGCCTTGCCCTGCATAAATTTAATCCTAAAAATTCCCCAACTTGTCCATATTGTAAAAATCAACCAGCTGATCTTCTTCATATGTTCTGGAGTTGTAAATGTATTTTCAAACTTTGGAATTCCCTTAAGATTCAACTTCAGAAGGTCATGGAAATTTATGATTCTGTATATTCCCCCGAAAGAGATCCCTAAATCACAAATTATTATATATATTAATATTTTTTTATTAATGAAGCTTTATATAGCTACAAATTGGTTAGACCCATCTAAAACTTCATGGCAAAACTTTAGAGTTCTAGCAACAAAACATATATTGGCTCATAAACTACTGTTAAACCCACATAATAAGAATGTTAACAATCCAAAAATTTGGGAACAGATTTTTAATATCATACTAGCATAGTATTTTCAACTTGGAAATAAATAATTATTTATGTGTGTGGGGAGAATTTCGTAATCAACTGTCTATTGCTTGCATTTACTCATGTTTTTTTTTATATTTAAATGTGTTACATGGAAACATTCTTGTAAATATTGTATATAGGGTGTGGTTATTAGTCATATTAGATAATGGTTTTTGTTTTGTGAATATATGTTATTTTTGTTATTCATTGTGTATGAAAACATTATAATAATAAATATTTATTATGGAAAAAAAAAAAAAGAAGAAAACGGCTAGCAGTAAAAACAATAAAAGGCACCCAGAAATAAATAAATGAACAATTTATTAGCGCTTTCGTTTAGTACAGTCACCAAACTTCTTCAGATAATCCTCCATGTAAATTACTACTTAATATATAGTAAAAAAATATATGACATCACAGATACAACAGCCAATAAAATTACTAATCATCAGTTTGAAATTAAAAAAAAATATATATATATATATATATATATATATATATATATATATATATATATATATATATATATATATATATATAGCATTTGCTTCACAATGTTTATGAATATCTAAACAAATGAATAAATAAATGCTATCTGTCATATGCCTTCATTTTTAAAAAACTACTAATGGAAATCATTTGATTTAATCCTGGGGGGCTACTAGCGTTCAAATAAATTTGACACCAGGTTTCTTTATTTTATAATAATAGTTTCCATGGTTCCATGTCGGTAAGACAGAGCACAAGCTACCCCAAAGAATATATGAGCATATGTATGACATATCCCACAATAAGGATACAAATGCACTATTTAAGCACACCTGCACACATCGCACACATAATAATTTTAAATTTTCTGTTGTCTATCAGGTTGAAAAAGATCCCCGAGGGAGACCATGGAAACTATTATTAGAAAATAAAGAAACCTGGTGGCAAATTTATTTGAACGCTAGTAGCCCCCCCAGGATTAAATCAAATGATTTCCATTAATAGTTTTTTAAAAATGAAGGCATATGACAGTATTTATTCATTCATTTATTTATTTATCTGTTTAGATATTCATAAACATTATGAAGCAAATGCTATATATATAGATTTTTAAAATTTTCAAACTGATGATTAGTAATTTTATTGGTTGTTGTATCTGTGATGTCATATTTTTTTTACTATATATTAAGTAATAATTTACATGGAGGTTTATCTGAAGAAGTTTGGTGATTGTACTAAATGAAAGCGCTAATAAATTGTTCATTTATTTATTTATAGGTGCCTTTTGTTGTTTTTACTGCTAGCCGTTTTCTAATTTCTAGTTTTGCTGTTTGTTTCGTTTCTGTAACAAATTCAGGCTCAGCCAGGGTGAAATGCAAAACATTTCACAATCAAAAAACACAGAAATATAAGCAATAATGGAATAGTTCAGACTAATTACATAGAAAAAACTGTGTATACACATTCCAGTAAACAAGCAGACGGCAGTGTACAATCAAGCAGAGTGCAATGTACAATACATATAATACTTTCTAAAGTGGGTCCATTTGCAGTGAATCTTGAGCGAGGAGAAGAGACTCACAAAGGAGGTAGGTAAGGTGATATGTCCTGTGTTGAAGCAGGAACATTTAGCTTGGATGAAGATGTGCTTTATGACTTGCATTCTAAATTTGGAATAAGTCTTGATTTCCTTAATGTTGATGGAGTGAGCTTGTCAAAGAGTAGGTCCTGAGAGGAGAAACCATGTGCAGTATTGTAGTTTTTGGTTCTAGGGGTAACAAGAGTTGGTGTGGCTTGTGAGTAGTGTCTCAGGTAGTATGAGGAGTTTTTTTGTAAACCTACTTATTTAATTTATATTAAACATATAATGTGAATTGCTGGGTTAGACAAATCTGATACTAGAATCAAATTCCAGTAAGACATTTTAAAAACCCCAGATATGCAGATTATAGCACCCTAATGGATGAACGTGAGGAAGAATTAAAAAGCATCTTAATGTAGGGGAAAGTAGAATACATAAAAGCTGGCATACTGCTCAACAAACAAACACATGCATGTGTGCACGTACACTGCACACACGCACACACACACACACACACACACACACACACACACACACACACACACACACACACACGCAAACTATGTCACATAGCCCTATGAATTATTTACAAATAGATGGGGAAAAAGCATTTTAATTTGAAGGAAAGTTATAGTAAATCTGGTTAAGATTTTAAAGAGCAAAGATATCATATTATCAATTAATGTCCATATTGCCAAAACGATGTTTTTTCCAGTAATATCCTATGGCTGGCTGTAAGATTTTGATGGGCTTTATACCAGAAAATCAATACTTTTGAACTGTGGTGTTGGAGACAGTTTTTAAGAATTCTGTGAACTGCAAGCATTTTCAATTCAGTCAACATTTAAGGAAAGGAAACTAGACTTTTCAGTTGTCAAACTAAAATTCATGTAGCTTAGGCACATAAAGATCAACAAAACCAGAATTTTAAATGCTTATTATGTTGCAGAGACATCCTACTGCTACATTTTCCTGTGACAAGATTTCCAAGGAAAGAGGTATATCATGCCAATTTGCCAAAAAATTATTTTCTCTAGTAATACAAACTTGTGTATTTACTACATTTCCCGCATTGCAGATGAAATATCTATAAAGAAACAAGAGTTTTCAAATTAATATATATATATATAAAAATTTCAGAACCCAATGAAATGTATGACTTAGAAATTCTGTTAATGGATTTACCTTTTGTGCTGTTCCAATTCACTGACATGATGTGCAACTGGGAGGAGATTTTTCACACAATAAATTAGAGGGCAAATATTTTGATAGAAGTCATTGGTAATCATAGGGCAAATGTGACACTTTGGTCAGTAGAGAAGGAAATGGGACTAAGAAGTGAAGTCAGCATAGTGAGGTAGGCATCAGGTAATTAGCAAGATGAGTAATAATCAGTACCTCTAAGTCTTAGCACCAGCGATAAGGGCACCACTAACAAGGGTTCTATCCTAAAACCAGTGTGGGCAGCCAACCGCTCACCAGTATACCACACCAGTCTTTTCCGTGGAAGGGTACTAGTCTTAGAATATGCTGGCTGTTTTGTTATATCCTTTGCAGGCAAAATCAAGGGGTGTCTACACACAGACAAGGTAAACAATGTACTTTTGAACGTTTCTGCATCTTTCTAAGTTCTGATGAGATTGCAGATTGGATTATGCCTCTGATAATATAAGTGTTTTCAAATGTGCAGAACCTTATCTGACTTGCTAAGGGCTGCAATTTATGCGCTACAAATTCTAATGCCTGTGCGTATTTTGTACTTGCGGTGAGGTCATGTGACACCTGAGGTGGCTGCTAAGGCAGGATATAGTATAATGACATGAATTTTGGGGTATGGGATTATCTTTTGATGAATGAGGAGTAATAGACATTAATGAACTAAACTTGCATAAAACAGCATATAGACCACATTTATTTTCTTTTTTCTTTTTCTTTTTTTTTTCTTGAACAGCAAAGATTGTTAGTAAAGTAGGACTTCAGAGCATAATTCATTCAGTTTCCAATATCAATGTTATCCTATCCAGAGTCTCAGGGATGGCAGTAGCATATCCCAACTACAAGTGGATATAAGGCAGATAATTATTCATGGAGGTGCTACTGGTGTTTAGCAGAAATGGAGCTATGGTAGGGTGAAGCAAGTGACATCCCTAGCTGCAAGCTGTTAGAGGGCATGATTGTCACTGCTGAAGAGTTCCCACTCAGGTGCATGTGAAGTGGTGGTAGTCAGTGAAGCAGCTAAGGCTAATATCAGGATTATTTACATCAATAAATGAATGAATGAATGCTTTTGTTTGTTTGCATTGTGAGTTTGGGGTGGTAGTATATGTGCTTTGTTATGGTTTCAGAAGGACCTTTTTTGTGGTAGTTAATTTTGGAGAACGTTTTTCTATTTTTGAATCTTAACTTCAAGTTGAGTAGAGTGGTACCACCAAAAAGAACTGACCCAGCTGCAGCTACAAGTCTGACCTATTGTAGGATGTGGTTTTGTGTGTGTGAGTATATACAAGGACCCATCCCATCAGCATACTGTATTGCCTATACACCACTATAAAATGAAAGTGTAGTTATAGACCATGGAACTCACTATCTTTTCATCCTCACATGACAACATTAGTCAGGATACCCTTCTAAAGTAGCCCAACTAATAGCCAAGGGAATATCATTCTGTTATATTTATCATTCCATTATATTTATCATTGATTAGACCTGTTACTGAGTACAGTGCCCCCTTTGGGATATTCCTCAGAAGACATATCAAACAACTAGAAGGGCCACAGATGTTCTTAACCAAGAAGACACAAGCCTAAAGAACTTGAGCTACAAGGAGAGGCTGGAGGCACTCTCACTTTATTAAGTAGCTTAGATTTAAAAGGAGACCCATAGATAACCTACCACACCATTTGAGACCCATTTGTCCTTGATCAGTTGTATATCTACAAGTTTAATACTTCCACTACCACCAGAAACAGGGACCTAAATCTTCAACAAAGATAAACAAAACATGGGGGAGAGAAAAGTTTATCATACAGTGCCTCCCCCACCTCTGTAACAGAGGTTTGGCAGGCTAAACAGTGTAATTCACTGGCATCCTTCAAACAGAACCTGGATGATTTGGGTGGGTTCCCACAACTTTACATCAGACTTGACTGGCGCAGTCCTTCTTGGGAAAAGGGGCTATAGCCTGAATCTAGGTAATGGCAAGGTATATATGGTCCCAAGACTAAACGGTTTTAAAATACCTGTGAATCTATTTTATTAGGGACAGAGAAGTAGTGAAAAGAATGCAGAGATTATAGTGAAGTTTTAGAAATGTCTAAGTAGCTACTAGTAAAGGAGCTGGGAAAAGAGTTGGCTGAAGAAACAGGGATAAAGGACTTAAGAATATAAGCCAGGAAAGCAGAGCTAGGCTGAGATAATGAAGACAGGATTTCAATTTATAAGATGAATAAACAGACATATTCCAGGGAAAGTATAGAACAGGATAGAGAAAATGAAATAGGACAGGTAGTATGGATAAGATTAATGTGAGGAGAGGAAGATATTCTTCATATTGATCACTGCTGAAGTAGCCTTAGCTATATGGGGTTATATCCTGCCAAAGATATAACAGACAGACAGCCTCCAAAGCTTTGGAGCACACTCCATGCACCCAAACTGTCAAGCAGGTTGAGCTGAGCTGACTAAAAGACAAGTTTAGGTGCAAAGCCCTTCAGAGCTTTACTTCCACCGAACAGTGGGGCTTTTGAGGATCAACGGCTGGCTTGTCCTTTTCAAGTTAAGTTTCCTTTGGGAAAAAAAGCTTCCATTTTCTTAAACATTGTTGATGTGTTATTACTTTCCTCCTTAGGTAAGTTATTTTACAGCTAGGAGACTATCATGGTCTTTTAATTGGAGCACTTGTTTCTTTCTGTCAGTTTAAAAGTAGTGTACACTAACTGAAAAGTTATTTGTTGTGGAGAAATTGTATTTATTTATGTTTTTATTGTGGGGCTGCCATGGTGTTTAAAAGTGCTTTTTACTGTGTTTTTTTTTTCAGTCAAAAAAGCAACTTTTGTTGCCTGATAGTTTTACTGGCATTTGCTGCATGTCTTTCCTGGGAAAGAGGCATTCTTTTTGGCTTGACCATTGAACAAACAACTGGTCCCACAATCAGTCCTTTTAACAGCCACAAAAAGAAAAAGAAGAATTTAAGGAAACAGCCTTTGCTACTACAGAAGGCTAGCAATTTGTCTCATCTGCAGGATGGTGACTCTGCTGTGGCCATTTGTTTTACCTTAGATCACTCAGCTTTTACATCAGATCACTCTGGTATAGCACCTGCAGCCACTATGGACCAGGGTTTAGCCACACCCTCAGCAGAGGTTGCAGTCATCTTAGTGGGCAAGGGAGAGCCTCTCTTGTTGGTCCTGGTACAGGGAACAGGGAAGGTTTCCATGTTGTGTCAGAATGCTGTGCCCATCCCTGGGAAATTAGCTGCTTCCATTAGTAATATGACTGACCCCATTTTTCCTGTCAGCATGAATCAGAAAATCAAGCACGTATCTACTCCTCCTCAAATTTCTTTGGATAGGAGTAGTTTACTGGAACTAGCTCATGGTTTAACTCAGGATATTGATCCTTCTTTAAAGTAATTTCTGGTAAAAGAAAGAGGGATTCCTCTTTTCCTGAAGACATTCAAGATTATGAATCTGAACAGGAAGATGGATACAATTTTTTTCCCTCAGATTTTTGACTAAGACTCAGGGGAGAGCTCATTTTCTGATTCTCCCTGTGGAGTTTCTCTTTCTTTGACACTGCTGCTATTATGCGTCAATATTTTCAGTGGGGAACACTGAGGTTTCTTGGTTCCTCAGAAAACACTATGAGATCTTACAGAGGGATTTTCTAGCACCTACACCCATTCCTCCTGTCCTGTCTGCTTGTGTGTATTACTCCTGCAGTTTCCTAATAGTCAGCTAGTTGTCCCTAAAAAGGCAGACAGGATGTATAAAATTCCTCAACTCTTTTAAAATGTTATACACTATTCGCAAATATGACCCAGCAGCTGTAGTCTCAGTTGATTCTGCTGCTGCTAAGGACTTAGTTAATTCTAACCCTACTCTTTTTTTTTTAATAAGGATGGGAAATTATTGATAGGTATGGGAAAAAGAATATATTTATGCTACTCTGATCTTCAGAATTCTGAAGTGTCAGGCCCATGTGTTAAAGATTGTTCTGACAATTGTGAAAGCTAAAGAACAGTAGCTCTGCACTAAACACGGAGCTTCTCGTGTTTAATGCATTGCAGTTCCGCATTCAACACAAGTAGCTCCGTGTTTAGCGATTTTGATTGGCTCATATGCGCATATGGGCCAATCAAACACGGAGCTTCTCGTGTTTAATGCGGAACACAAGAAGCTCCGTGTTTAGCAATTTTTAATTGGCCCGTATGCCAGGTATACGGGACAATCAAAAAAAAAACAAAACAAACAAAGCGGAGGCTGGTCGGGATTTAAACCAGCAGGGCGGGACTCGGGATCAGGCTGCTGATCTCGGGACAGTCCCGCCCAAATAGGGACGTCTGGCAACCCTGCTTCCAGATGATGTTAAAATGAGATTTTAAATTCTTCCTTGGATAGAGATTTAGTGTTTGCCCCCTCTGCTGAAGAGGTGATCAAAAAGTGTGATGAAAGGGGCAAGCTGATCCAGGGAATCTCTTAAGATTTTTTAGCTGTCCTTTTCCAAATTGTCCAAGGGATTTTTTTTTCTTTTTTTCTTTCTCCTCATTCAATTTTGCAAGAAACACACTAAACAGCCTCAACAGAATAGAGATAAACAGATGTAAAAGAAGAAATGGCAAGGGTGTTCTAAAAAGAAGCGTCAAACCTCCAGAAATCAAGGACAGTCTATCATGTCTGAATGAGTATTCAAGAGACATTGTGAGTTTACAAAGTCCGTTAAAACAGTAAACAGTGGGGGAAACAGTCAATGCAGGTTCTGTGAAACAGAACTGGAAACAGTTACACATCTTGTTATGGAGTGTGATAAAATCATGACTAAGAGTCTGTATACTGAAAGACACGATAATGTGGCACTGGAGATTGTGCAAGCACTACAATATCAAAGTAGCTAAAAAGCATCAGAACGATGAACCAAAAAGCATGATGACAACATTTAAGTTTCTATCACATGGATGACCCACATTCAACAGTTCAAAAAACAGTTACAAGAAAATCTGATATAGTAGTCCAAAAAAAACACAAAAGTAGCATTAATCATTGACATCTGTACACCCAGTGATTATAGTGTCCTACATATTGAGAGACAGAAAATCTTGAAATACTAGGACAAACAAACAGATAAGAGTGCAACATCGAAAAAAGATACCCAGGCAGTTGCAGTATTAGTAAGAGTAACAGTACTAATAAAAAGAATTTACAATTGTACATAAATATGTTACCAATACACAACCTCATATAAACTGCAGAAGGAAGCAATTCTGGGCACATTGATAACACTTAGAATAGCACTCTTAGCTATTATCAAACAGAAAAACAATATTGATTTTATGCACCTTAATTATGTCCCGACTTAGGAATGGGGGCTATTCCCATCAATGTATATAAAAAAAAACTAAGTATTTGTAGAAATTAATCTGGGAAAACGTACTATGAATGGATGGGTATGGGTAATGATGGCAAACGTGCAGAAAGCAATAAGGAATATGGAATGGTTGAAGCAGGGGTCCTGGATAGGTTCCTTACAGAATGCAACAAGGAGGGACAGGGACTGGTGAAAACATTATAAGGAAAAAGTAACAGAAATAGCTATGAAAAAGAGGTCTTCCATTCAATGAGATCAGCGTGGGCTTGTAGTGTGCCTGAAAAGAGGAGAAAACTCATACAGTATAGGAGCTACACACATCATCATCATCATCTTTCACCCTTTCCCGTTAGGGGTCGCCACAGCGGATCATCTCTTTCCATTTCTTCCTATCTTCTTCATCTTGCTCTGTCACACCAACCGCCTGCATATCCTCTCTCACCACATCCATAAACCTTATCTTAGGCCTCTTTTCCTCTTACCTGGCAGCTCCATCCTTAGCATCTTTTTCCCAATATACCCATCATCCCTCCTCAGCACATGTCCAGACCAACGCAATCTCGTCTCTCTTGCTTTGTCTCCAAACTGTCCAACATGAGCTGACCCTCTAATATACTGATTCCTAATCCTATCCATCCTAGTCACACTGAGTGCAAATCTTAACATCTTTAACTCTGCCACATCCAGCTCTGACTCCTGCCTTTTTGTCAGTGCCACTGTCTCCAACCCATATAACATACCTGGTCTCACTACTGTCTTATAGACCTTCCCTTTCACTCTTAATGGTACCGGTCTGTCACAAATCACTCCTGACACTCTTCTCCACCCATTCCACCCTGCCTGTACTCTCTTCTTCACCTCTCTTCCACATTCACCATTACTCTGAACTGTTGATCACAAGTACTTAAACTCGTCCACCTTTACCAACTCTATTCCCTGCATACTCACCATTCCTCTACCCTCCCTCTCATTTACACACATATATTCTGTCTTAGCCCTGCTGATCTTCATTCCTCTACTCTCTAGAGCATATCTCCACCTCTCCAGAGTCTCCTCAACCTGATTCCTACTCTCACTACAGATCACAATGTCATCTGCAAACATCATAGTCCACGGGGCCTCCTGTCTGATCTCATCTGTCAACCTGTCCATCACCACTGCAAATAAGAAAGGACTCAGAGCTGATCCTTGATGTAATCCCACCTCCACCTTAAACGGATCTGTCACTCCCCCTGCAGTTCTCACCACTGTCACACTACCCTCGTACATATCCTGTACCACTCTTACATACTTCTCTGCCACTCCCGACTTCCTCATACAATACCACAACACTTCTCTAGGCACCCTGTCATATGCTTTCTCCAAGTCTACAAAGACACAATGCAACTCCTTCTGACCTTCTCTGTATTTCTCCAATAACACTCTCAGAGCAAACATCGCATCTGTAGTGCTCTTTCCTGGCATGAAACCATACTGCTGATCACTAATCATCACCTCCCTTCTTAACCTATCTTCTACTTCTCTCTCCCATAACTTCAAGCTGTGACTGATCAATTTTATCCCTCTGTAGTTACTGCAGTTCTGCACATCACATTTATTCTTAAAGATAGGTACCAAAACACTTTTTCTCCACTCCTCAGGCATCCTCTGACTTTCCAAAATATCATTAAACAATCTAGTTAAAAATTCCACTGCCATTTCTCCTAAGCACCTCCATGCTTCCATTGGGATGTCATCTGGGCCAACAGCCTTTCCATTCTTCATCCTCTTCATAGCTGTCCTTACTTCCTCCTTGCTAATCTGTTTCACTTCCTGATTCACTATCCCCACATCATCCAACCTTCTCTCTCTCTCATTCTCTTCATTCATCAGCCTCTCAAAATAATCTTTCCATCTACTCAACACACTCTCCTCTCTTGTGAGCACCTTTCCCTCACTATCCTTTATCAGCCTTACTTGCTGCACATCTTTCCCAGCTCAGTCCCTCTGTCTAGCCAATTGGTACAGGTCCTTTTCTCCCTCTTTAGTGTCCAATCTCTCATACAACTCTCCATATGCCTTATCTTTAGCTTTCGCCACCTCTCTCTTTGCCATGCGCCTCATCTCCTTATACTCATTTCTACTTTCTTCATCTCTTTGACAATCCCACTTCTTCGTCACCAGCCTCTTCCTCTGTATACTCTCCTGTACTTCCTCATTCCACCACCAGGTCTCCTTGTCCTCTTTCCTCTGTCCAGATGTCACACCAAGCACCTTTCTAGCAGTCTCCCTTACTAGTTCTGCTGTAGTTACCCAGCTATTTGGTAACTCTCCACTGCCTCTCAGTGCCTGTCTTAACTCTTCCCTAAACTCCACTTCACAATCACCCTTTTTTAACTACCACCATTTAATCCTTGGCACTGCTTTCACACTCCTCCTCCTCTTCTTGATCACCAACATCATCCTACAGACCACCATTCCATGCTGCTTAACTACACTTTCCCCTGCTACCACTTTACAGTCTTCAATCTCCTTCAGACTGGCCTTCCTACATAGGATATAATCCACCTGTGTGCATCTTCCTCCACTCTTGTACGTCACCCTATGCTCCTCCCTCTTCTTAAAATATGTATTCACAACAGCCATGTCCATCCTTTTCGCAAAATCCACAATCATCTGACCTTCTGCATTCCTCTCCTTAACATCATACCTACCCATCACTTCCTCATCCCCTCTGTTCACTTCACCAACATGCCCATTAAAGTCCGCTCCAATCACTAGTCTCTCACCCTTGGGTACACTCACCACAACTTCATCCAACTCACTCCAAAATTTCTCTTTCTCATCCATCGCACACCCAACTCATGGAGCATATGCACTAACAACATTCATCATTACACCATCAATTTCGAGCTTCATAAACATCACTCTGTCAGACACTCTCTTCACGTCTAAAACACTCTTGGCATATTGTTCCTTTAGTATAACCTCTACCTCATTTCTCCTGCCATCCACACCATGATAGAACAATTTAAACCCATTTCCTAAACACCTGGCCTTACTTCCCTTCCATCTGGTCTCTTGCACACACAATATATCAACCTTCCTTCTCTCCATCATATCAGCTTGCTCTCTTCCTATACCAGTCATACTGCCAACATTCAAAGTTCCTACTCTCACTGCTACACTCCTAACCTTCCTCCTCTCTTCCTGCTGTCGGGAATGCCTTCACACTCCTCTTCTCCTTCGGCCAACAGTAGCCCAATTTCCGCCAGCACCCTGTTGGCTAACAGTACTGGTGGCAGTCGTTGTTAACCCGGGCCTTGACCGATCTGGTATGGAAATATGAAATTTTCGTGCCATAAGTTATGTGGCAGAATTTTTACGCCGGATGCCCTTCCTCACGCAACCCTCCCCATTTATCCAGGCTTCGGACCGGCACAAAGAAATGCACTGGCTTGTGCATCCCCAGTGGCTGGGTTAGGAACTACATACACATGTCCTTAATTAATTCTAATATCTAAATTCCTGATATTATTCTGGCAGGTAAGTTAGGTATTATACTATTGCAGATTACAGATATAGAATAGGGAGGTTTTGTAAAAGGAAAACAGGCACTAGGCAAATGGTGGGTTGTTATTGTTATGGACTTGATTACAAGAAGGGTTTGTGTGTGAGAGAGAGAGAGGGGGAGGATTTCACATGGGGTGGAGATACTTTTAATTGATATGAAGAAGGCCTTTGATTGTGTGGGTGGACCTTCTTATACAAAACCTTTCAAAGGAGAAAGTTTCATACTAAATTCTAGATGTGCATGGGAACTAAGACTAAAACGCAGAAATGGAAATGATGGCCAGTTGGGGTTTTCAAAAGAAAAACAATTTAGGAGTAAACTACCTTTCCATGCACATTAATCAGGTTCTACTATTGAAATTTGAATGTCAATACACAGAGTAATGAAAACATTAAAATATAATGCAATAAAGACAAAAAAAAGCAGAATAATAAACTAACTGTTGTGCCCTCCTTCATCCCCCTGAACTTATATATACAAACTCCACAACTGTACTAAATCAAAGAAGGGAGTGATCTGTTAAAACAAAGGAATCAGTGCAGGCACTTGGAAATGACACTGATTTCCTATAGAAAACAGCGATTAGTTTTGTGTTCCTCAGTACCTTGTGCTTCAAGCAATTCATGCTTGGGCAATTTTATCTCTGCCTCCTATAGCTGTGAAAAGCAACTATCAAATTAGGCTGTACTAAGTCACCTTTGGTTCAAATATATCTGTTTTTAGACAGCTTTCCAGGTGATTTACCTGTTGGTCTTTTAGTATTTTGGAATATGAATTATGAAGTCTCATTTTCCACATTTGTCATTGTATTCAATAACTTTTCCATTCTAGCAGTGAAGGTTTAAACATAGTTTTCTGCCAAACCATTTGTAAAAATAAGTCCAGATACAATGTTTGAATAATTAATTGCATTTTGTTTTACAAAATATATCTGGGAACCAATGCTGTTGGCCTTTGATCACAACATGTCTACTGGTATAAGGAAGTCCTTCATTGCGTAGCTTATTTCTAAAGGTACGGCATCAAGATCCAGGGGAAGTAATTGTTCTACTAGCCTAATAATTTAATTGGATAATCATTGAGTATATTAACACTTTCAGTTTGTATCTATCCAAACACGTATCACAAATGGAATGAACACAGCACTTGTTCACTGAAAAAAAAATCAAGGGCCTAAATCATAAAAACTTTGCAGACTGACTCAAAGCTTTGTCTCTTTTCTTGATATCATACGGGCTGTTTAGAAGTGACCTGTGTCTCACATACAGAGTCTCATCAGTCCCTATTGTAAGACCTATTACATATATACACGTCTAATGGTATCAAACACCTGCTCAAGGGGCCTCAATATCTTTTGCAAAATTAACAGAATACACTGGATGGATAGTTATGCATCACCGAGAAGAATACTTCTGTGGAACCATCTTCCTGTCCACATAAAGCAGAGTATTTCTCCTACTCTATTCAAACATAATTTGGATGAATGTAAAGGAAACCACAAATTCATCCCTGGTCTAGAAACACTAGCCTTCACTGAGAGGGGAAACATGTAATTACCCCAATATATACTTGTTTGGCCCATCTTTAGATATTCATATTACAAAATATAATGGCTAATAATTGCCTGGGAATGCAAGCTAGTCTTTCCAAGATCCTCAGAAATCAGTTGCCTAGTAAGGCTCCTATGAATGTTTTCCCATTAGAAGGAAATCTGTTATCCAACAATCATAAAGTGCATACACACTGGGAGCACCTCATGTATATATTTAACTTTCTCCTATGAAGAAAGAATACTATCTTTGCACAGCATTGGTTCCAAATACTTGATTGATGACTTGTAAAACTTACATTCAGACATTTTGTCCCCTAGTGTACACTCTTGTGGTGTCTACAATGCTTTCTGCGAGTTAATAAGTGTTCATGCTCTGGTTTCTAAGTGATCAGTACATCATCAAGGTGAACTATAACATTTACATTTTTTTAAAGTTTTCTGTAATTCCCCAGAAAATGGAAAGTGAAGAAGTAACACACCTGATTAGTATTTAGCATTACATATTAGATTCGTCATTCAGCTACACTTGCTGATAAGCGGATGCTAAATCATGTTTTGAGAACACATTTCCATCATTCCGCATGGACATCAACTTGTATTAAAGTGCACTATGTCTGCAACGATGACTTGTTTTATAGTTCACCTATAAATCGCTACACAGATGAACAGAATTGTCCTTTATGACAAATCTACTGTCTTTAAGAACACACTTAACATAGTAATATGAAGCTCAAAGCTGTGCAAGAATTAAAAAAAACACTAAAACCAAAAATAATTGCAACTATTTCTTTAACTATATCAGAAAGTTAAGAAACATATTCAAACATTTTTACTGTTGATGCCAATTACAAAGACCCACTAACTCTTTTACATTGCCTTATGTGCTGCATGCAGTGCAACAATCAGCAGCCTTCCTGATGCATTGGGGCGGTGCCTTAGACTCACCCTTTACATAAAACATATCAATGAGCATGTGTTGAAAAGGAAAGGAAAGGAACAGTCAGGGTCACTGCTTTAAAGCTGAAATGTATGCAATTTACTTTTTTATATTTTTATTTTTAACCCGAAACTAGAAATAATGTTTTGGTGATTTTTTTTTGCACCCCACATAGGTTGGTGCAAGAGGTGACTTTCCCTTTTGCCGCACCCTTTCTACATTACTGCCCTGCCCCTGGTCGTAACCCCAACTCTACACCTTATCTTAGAAAAACTTTCCATAACACTGCCACCTAACAAGATTACTGAGCATGCACACCACATACAGCAACACACATGCAAAAACTACACCTGTCCCATTCCCTAGCCCTTACTCTAACACTAATCTACAAAAACACACCCACACATTCCTACCATCACTGCCACCTAACAAGATTACTAAGCATGCACACCACATACAGCAACACACATGCAAAAACTACACCTGTCCCATTCCCTAGCCCTTACTCTAACACTAATCTACAAAAACACACCCACACATTCCTACCATCACTGCCACCTAACAAGATTACTGAGCATGCACACCACATACAGCAACACACATGCAAAAACTACACCTGTCCCATTCCCTAGCCCTTACTCTAACACTAAAACACACCCACACATTCCTACCATCACTGCCACCTAACAAGATTACTGAGCATGCACACTACATACAGCAACACACATGCAAAAACTACACCTGTTCCATTCCCTAGCCCTTACTCTAACACTAATCTACAAAAACACACCCACACATTCCTACCATCACTGCCACCTAACAAGATTACTAAGCATGCACACCACATACAGCAACACACATGCAAAAACTACACCTGTCCCATTCCCTAGCCCTTACTCTAACACTAATCTACAAAAACACACCCACACATTCCTACCATCACTGCCACCTAACAAGATTACTAGCATGCACACCACATACAGCAACACACATGCAAAACTACACCTGTCCCATTCCCTAGCCCTGACTCTAACACTAATCTACAAAAACACACCCACACATTCCTACCATCACTGCCACCTAACAAGATTACTAAGCATGCACACCACATACAGCAACACACATGCAAAAACTACACCTGTCCCATTCCCTAGCCCTTACTCTAACACTAATCTACAAAAACACACCCACACATTCCTACCATCACTGCCACCTAACAAGATTACTAAGCATGCACACCACATACAGCAACACACATGCAAAAACTACACCTGTCCCATTCCCTAGCCCTGACTCTAACACTAAAACACACCCACACATTCCTACCATTAATGTTGAAACCACTAGCATATCGAAATATTTCATCATTAAAATCCCAAATCCACAAATACCTTACCCAAACACACTGAGTCTTTCTTCTTTTGACATCACATGAATTTTCTAGCTACTTCACTCTGCCGTTGAACTGATGCTTTGACAGAGTGAAGTGTACCCATATCTATCTATCTATCTATCTATCTATCTATCTATCTATCTATCTATCTATCTAGTCTCTCTATCCATATGATTATGTAAGTAAATCTTGAAGAAAAAATATTGAACTAATCCTGAAAAAATAAAACTGAATGCAAAAAAACTTGACCACACATTTAATTATACCAACTCCATGGTCAAACTAACACAAAGAAGGGAAAGATGTCCCATCAAAGTAAAATCACTGCCAGCACATAGCACAAAAACTGCATCATTAACAATTTAACTGTCAAACTACACCCATTTTAAACTAACTACACCCATTTTAAACTAACTACTTAACCCACTACACACCCCCAACTACCTCACAGTAGCTAACTGCACAGCATTCACATCATTCAAATATCTGACTTTAACAGAGTAAATATACTGCACAACTGAGAAAATGTGCGTTCCTCCCACCCAAAACAAATTCAATCATTTTCACTCTTGGAATTCTGAACTGAACTTATATCTTGCTGTTTTTCTTTCGGCTTTTCCCAGTTAGGGGTTTCCACAGCGGGATTCCGGTCCGCTAATGATTGGCAGTCGATTTTTACGGTGCCGAGGTGCCAGCCCAACTCCCAACCTTCAACAAAGGCACGCCCATTCACGCATGTCTTTCGAACGCCACTTGACCGTGGGGAGGACATGCAGACTCCACACAGAAGGCACTCCAGCCGAGAATCGAACGGGAGAACCTCTTCCTGTGAGGCAACAATGCTACTGCTGCACTACTTGTATCTAAATTGAAAAAAAGAACCAAGGTGCTCATGCCAAACCATACATGGAGCCATATATAAAAACACCAAGAATTCTTATTGCAAAACCCAGGGTCTGTTGTGAGGCAGGAGCAATTACTAAAACACTATTTTGGACTAACTTGATGCAGGAGTGTTTTCTGTTTTATATATATCTGTGTGCTAATCACATAGGTTATATTTTTGCAGATTTAAACAGAATGTGCAGGAGTACATTTTTCTGTCATTTTTTTATTAGGGATTTACTTTAATTGTTTTTCATGATTTAAAGTTTTGAACTCTTAATTTGTTAGTTTGGTGACATTGTGAAACTGATAGAGATACCTCTGCTTACCATTAGATCACTTTAACTTCTCTGGCATTTTTGTTTTAACAGTTATTAGCCGGGTATTCTTTTTCCATTGATAACAGATGTTGGTCACTGCCATTAATTACTACAGTAAACAGTACTTCCTTGTACTTATAACTGGACATGAGATACGTAGCTCATTGCCCCTTATTGTTTTGCTACACTAACATCTCATGGCTCCTTATTTGAAGTGGGGTATTCCTTTTCAAGAAATAAGTTTCTTTGAATCTGTACAGTGCTGTATTATTCAGTAGCTGGGCTTTAGGTGTTATGTTATATTGCTGGATTTATGCAGCATTTATTATAGCTTTCTACTCAAGAGTTGGTATTCCAAATGCCAAGTGCCGACATTCTGAAACAAATGAGTAAAAATGCAGGGGGGGAGCACATCTTGAATATCACTCTTCTCCTTTATACTTTTTGCAGGGGCAAACCCCTTGCACCCCACAAACCTATGTACACTAACTCTGAGATTGAAATATCTCGGAAAAAAGAGAATACCCTCAGAAATGGCCTTCTTGGACTTATTATATCTGTATTCTGTTTTTTTGGCCATTCAGTCTCTATGTTTTGGTATCAGGTCCTGACATTTCAAATGGTTACCAATTACCCTACTATTGCTGCTAATTACTTATAGATTATTCATAGATTCATAGACTGTTACTAGGCTAATGACCCGGGGGGGGGGCCTTTCTAAGGCTTGCCAAGTTTTTCCGAAAGAATAATCATGTCCTGTATCGAAGTAGGACATTGAGTGGCAGGTATTTATAAGCTACCTCTGCCCATAGGGGACATGGGTGCCAGGCATGGTGTAAATTTCCTACTTCCCATCCACTGGTCTAGGTTGTGCTTAAACTGTGTAATAAACAAACTCTACTTCACATGGATGGGAACCCTGTTCCATAAGAGGGGCTGTCTCTGGGACACAAATTTGTCTCTCCAGCATGTTCTGTTTAAGTTACAGACAAAATTTAGGTCGCTAGACCTTGCATTTCTGATACTCTTTGACTTACAAATATGTAGGATATTCGTAATTGTGGGATTTGCAGATACCTTGTAAGCCAGGAGACTGAGTAGAGGGAAAGAGCTTTAAGGTGCTCTGCATAAGGCAGGTTTGTTGCATTTTGTATTTTTTTTTGTAAGGAACCTCTGACGTCACTCTGGTTGCTGCATATGCCTGGTCAGGTACATACCAAAGGGAGCACTGTACTCTATGATTGGTCTGATAAGGATGGAGTACAGTGGGATAATGACCTCTTTAGACCTAGATGCCATGCCCTTACATATAAGTTGTGCAACATAAAAGGATGGCCACATGGTGGTCGAAGGTAAGGTTACTGTCTATGTGTGTACACAGATCCCTAACCACTGGGTACAATTATGCATTTCTTAGCACTGAGTTTAAGACCATGGGTTTGGCACCACTTGTTAGTCAGAGATAGACCTTTTTGAAGAATGCTAGTGTCTACAGGGAAGTCAATGATAACCCCCAACTTGCAATCATCTGCAAATGTAGTCAGCCATAAACCTTCAGCATTTGCTTCCATTTCAAAGAAGCAGATGCCAAAAAGGAGTGGGCCCAGTACCGAGCCCTGGGGGCTCCACTAGTGACTGGCCTCTTGGTGGAGCTGACCTCATCTCTTTTGGCCTCCTGGGTCCTACCAGTGAGCCAATTGGCTATCCAGCAGGTGATAAAAGGGTTTATATCTAAATTAGTGTGCTTTTCTATAGTTCCTGAGTTGGGTATTATATTAACAGCCTTGGTCAGGTTGAGGTAAGCTGTGTGCACAGTCTTACCTTCATCCACTGCTTTAGTGATTCTCTCAAAAAAGACCACCACATTTAATAGGCATGATCTTCCTTTAACAAAACTGAATTGTGATGGGTCCAGCATTTGCAGGTTACATGTCCATGATGATTTTCTCCATGGCCTTACATATGAAGCTGGTAAGACTTGTGGGCCTGTAGTTACCTGGATCAGTGGTTGGACCTCCTTTGTGCAGGGGAATGACTGTAGCCATCTTCCATTCCTTGGACACAAAAATTGACTGAAGGCACCAGCTGAAAAATTATTCACGTGGACCAGAGAGGTCATGTTACATGCTACTTATTAAACAGTGTTTTTGGCTTTCGAAAGTGCATTGATGACCTGTTTCCTAGTAATGGTTGGGGGGATTGTGTTAATTGATATTTCCTTTGGACTGTCAGGGGAGGAGTTGGGGGATACATTTGAGCTGAACCTGTCTGTTAAAAGGTTGGCAATGGCCTCTGTTTCAGTGTGGGTGATAGCATTTACAAGTTCTGTGTATTGTGTATTTCCTCTGAGGTTACAGAGATAGCTGTACAAAGCTTTGTGATTATCCTTTGCCTGAGAAGCTATTTTTTCTTCAAATTTACCTAATGAAGTATTAATTAACCCTCTTACCTGCCAGTTTAGATTGGTCAGGTGGCTTTTAGTAGGGATGGCTTTGTTCTTTCTGTGCTTGGCCAAGATATTTTCTTTTGTTGTATAACCGATTGATATTGTGATTCCACCAGGGTGGCTTGTCTTTTGAGTCTGTCCTATTCTTAATACAAGTGGGCACAGTTTGCTCTATACAGCTATCAATATGGCTGTACAGAGATTCTGTAAACAGCTCAGTTTATACTATGGTGTTTACTGGATTTAGGGGTGCTTAGAATTTAGACAAGATGTTGCTTAATAGAGAGAGGTTAGCTTTGGAATAGTTCCTAAGGGTTTTTAGTTTCATTGGATGCTTGGATTTAATTTTTATTTCAAGTAATACTGCCTTATTGTCAAATCTGATGAGTGAAGATTTTACATTGGATGAGGAACACCGATCCCTCATGTTTGTGAGTACAAGGTCATGGATGTTTGTACCCCTGGTTGGAGACTGGAACAACTGTTCAAAAATGTTAGAACTAACAAAGTTTAGGAATTGTTGGGCTAGTGCATTAGAAAAGGTGTAGGATTCCCAATCTATAGAGAGTTATTTGAGATAACCCATGAATATTGTATTGGGTTGAATGTTGAGAGACTCTCGAACGTTGAGATATGTAGTATGGGTTTCCTGGGACATGGAGAGAGACCTATAGATTGCAAGGATATGGTACAACATCCTATTTATGGTGAGTTGCACATGTAAGAGCTCCAGTGGATCATGCACTTTAACTAGTTTGGATGTGAGATTGTTTTTAGTATAGACTGAGTTTCCTACACCTTTAGTTCCCCTCCTGTGCAGTAGTTGGTCTAAAGATTTGAAATGCATTATAACTTTGCACGGCTGGGACACTCTTAGTGACTTTAAAAGATGTCTCCATTACTACACAGATGTCTACACTCTCAAGGGAGAGGAAGACTTGCAGGGAGTGGAGTTTCTTGTTAAGACTTCTAGCATTGAGCATTACCACCTTTAGCTATTCCTTCTTAGGTTTAGTTAAGTTGGTAAGATTATCAGTTTTGCATTGCCTAAAAATGGCACTATGAGGTTGGAAAAGATCTTTGCCATTATAAAAAAAACATAAAAAGGAAAAGTGCAGATCATCCCTTGCAAAGCAGCATGGTCTGTCAACCATGTCCTCCCAAGCTGTCAAATATTGTACCTCCTGGACTGACACCAGAAGCTAAGCAAATTATTAAAATCAATCATTTTCTGTTGGTAACATGGCATCATCCTTGGAGAAGGTAGTATGCTGCTCAGTGCTAGGTTCATACTTGTATGAGACATATAATCTGTGTGACTTGATGGATCCTAGCCCCAGAAAGACAGCTAACAATGACTGTCTCTTTACTCAGTCTGGTGAGGGGGGTATCAGTGTTGCTCACTAAAGAATCACTAATGACCAGGAAATTTGACTGCATACTTATTTGCCTTAAGGGTTAAGCAGTGGAAGCATTAGATACGGTGTTACTATGTGAAGCTGTGGGTGGTGTTTTAACAGAGTGTTTACGTGATGCTGAGGATCCTTTCATTGATTTTACTGTACAGGAGGTCTTAGTGTTTTAGGAAGGTTACTTCTAAGTGCCTCAACATAAGTAGTTTTATGTGTAGGGTCTTTACCCTGTGCAGTAGGTGTGGTGCAAGTGTTACTGACAACCTCTATAGGATTAGTTTTGGTTGTATGAGAGTTTTGCCTTCAAGCATTAAAGTGTATTTACACCTCTTGCATACTTTCTCTGTTTTATTAAGACTAAGTGGGTTGTCGCTGTATATGAGGCAATTGCCACAGTGCTTCAGAATATCCATCTCAACCATTCTGGCCACAGAGAGAGTTGGGAAGTGCATATCCATGGCTACTAATCTACTAGAAAGGAGTGAAGAACACTTAAATATTGAACAAGTCAATAAGACAAGGAACGTGATGAGCAACACTCAGCTATGAGCAAACTAGATGCTCTAGTAGTTAGAAAAATCTGTCAAGACAGTAATACCACAAGATTGCAGACCACAAAACTTCCTAATGTAAAATAACTGGTTTGGAGCCCAAATGCTTAAACCAGAACTAAGACACTTTTAGAATAACACACACAATAAGCCTGCAACCAGCAATTCCCAGCTCAGAAGGGTTTAGGCTACCCTCTCCTGCCACAATAATATGGACCACAAACCTTTGTAATGTAAAATAACTGGTCTAGAGCCGAAGCACTTAAAGCAGAACTAAAACACGCTTAGAATAACAGACAAACACAATAAGCCTTCAACTAGCAATTCCCAATTCAGAAGGTGCAGGTTACCTCTCATGACACAAAAGTGTAGACCACAAACCTTTTTTATATACGATAACTAGTTTGAAGCTGAAGTGCTTAAATCAAAACTAAGAGGCTTAAAATAAGTTACACTTTAATTAGCCTACTACATCATTTATATAGTTGCATTAGTTTTTACTACTTGCTGTTTTACATTTTTTTGTTTCACTTAGTTTATTCATATTAACAGGGTAGTATTTTCTCTGATCATTTCAACTTTTTGTCCATTTCTATTAGATAAGGGTTCTATTATGTCTTATTTTAAGGGTTAACTTATGGCTCTCCATTATTTTATCTTCCCTAAACTTCCTAGAAGCAGTACATAGAATTGCAGGAAGTTAGAACTTATTTAAAAAATAAGGGTGGCTGTCAATTCTACTGACAATGGTGGACAATTAAGATCAGATTTACTGACAATACCTGCATTTAGTGGCATGCACTAAGGTTGAAGATTGGCATGGCTACCTATAGTCTGTGTAATGTTCATGCAGATTCTTGCTGCCATTTGGGATGGTTAAGAGTGACTTCCTCTCCTGTAGTGCTGGTCAGAGGACTGTATTCTAATGCAAGGTCAGTGTTTAACAAGATAGATGAGATACCTGAGTTGCTATAAGCAACAGACCTTGATGGACAAACATATTGACCATCTTCTTGTTGCTGTGCTACCTTCCCCAGGTTTTCCATATTACAGTCTCCTATATACCTCTCAACTTATAGACACTGTGAATAGGAACAAAAGTCCTTGAAAAGAACATACATATAGCCAAAAAAATCTTGACATCTAATTAGCATAAAATCTGAACACCCATTAGTTCATATCTCTTCCGATTTGTACTAGGAATTTGGGATACTACTCAAACATGTTTATAAAAGAGAGGGTGACAAAAATGATGGAAAAATGTAAGCACATTTTTAAAGAGACAGTGTAAAATCTGTAGACTTTAATGAACTGTATTGCAAAAATCTACCCCACATGGCAATTTATTTTTGCTTCTGAAAATGGAGATGTAAGATGAGTGCCCTTGTTCTATAAATTATTGTTGTCGCCAGTATGTAGGTCATGTAGTATGGTTTTCTGTGTACCAGGCAACTTCAGAATTCACATTTTCATAAAACGGTGTGAAGGAGTAAATAAAGTCTGAAAAAAGGACATAACTCCAAAAATAGGCACATCAGGTCCAGGGGTAAACCAGGCCTGCAAATCGGAGGGCTCCTCCAAAGTAGGGACATTTAACAGGTCTAGTCTTCTAGATTAATTCAGGTTGGGAGAGGGTTGCAGATATTTACTGTATGATCCTTGAACTGACTCATTGAGTCTGCCATAGGCATGGAAGCAAACGTTTGATATCCTTTTATATATCATCTACCTTGTAGTTTGTTGCTGCTTACTTATATCCTTGTATCCTCAGATCTGACAATAACAGCTGGCTTATCCTGAATGACTACATTATCAGAGCTGAGTAGGAGTTGATTTTGTAAAAGAAAAACTTGTATTATGAATGATTTGGGGTTTGCTTAGGTTGGTTCTGCTGCTACCCATGTTTTTGGGCATGCATTAGGCTTGACCTTTGAGCCTGGGATCTTGTCTAGACACTTAGCTGTGGAACCTATCTCCTGGTCTGAGTACTCCTTTGTTAATTTTAACTTTGAGGAATGCTGGCATCTACTGGAGATTGTTCAATGAGGAAGATTTGGTCTGCTTACCTCAGACCATTTTATATCTGTGAAGTAGTGCAGGCCATCCAGGTTGTCTACTTAGGGGTCTACTACAAGGATTTTTCAAATATCTGGGCATTCTAGTCACTAGCCTTATAGATCTAGTCCTTTGCACTATGGCAGCCATGGTTTGATTTTGAGCTCCATGAGATGGAAAAGACACGTGCCTCCCTGTGTGGAAACTTGACTTGAGTGACCATTCTGCGGTTTATCAGCTAGAGATCTCCTATCATCTGTTTACTTGTCTTGGGAAAGTTTTGTGTCAGCAGTCTGAATGACTGCATTTTTAGTGGTTGGAAGGCTATGGTTCAGCCTGTATGACCACTAAGAAGGTTTTGCTTTCTAAAAAAGGAACTTGCTCCTTATTCTGCTTCCATGTTGGCCTCAGTCAGATCTGGTGACAGACTTAGTGCAATCTCAGTATTGCAGGCAATTCTAGGGAGTTTTTGCCACCCTGGAGTTGGAGTGAGTGCCTGATACCCGGTTATGATGAATGCCTCTCGTTAGTTTTCTCCGTATTTGCAAATACTTGAAGGGTGGACCCTTGCCCAACTAATCTGGTGTTGTCCAGCCTATATGGTCTTAGCTGAATTCTTTATCAGATCATCACAGCCTCTGTTAGGGACGGTGTATTTATGGTAAAGGATACCTTGGTCTCTCCCCTCCTAAGAAGCTAGTTTTGACCTGGGTAACCCAAACAGTTATAGACCTAGCTCTTTCCTTTTGTTGGTAAGGTTTTAGAGAAAGTGGTTTATGCACAGTTAAATACCTGTCTTTCAGAGAACCATATCAATGATGCATTACAATTTAGTTTTCACACTAAACACAATAATGAAATGGTCTCGATTAGAGTTTTTAATAATATTGTTCTGGTGAGTGACCAATGTGTCTATTCTGGTCAGGTATTGCTATTGTTTTCTGAACAGGTTTGCTTCCTTTTTCTCTGGCCATACACAGACAGTATAGTCTGGGAGTGGTGACATAATGGTTAAGGTGTTTACCTTATAGACACAAGGTACAAGGTTTGATTCTTAAATGGGATAATTGGCTAGGCTTAAAATGTTCCCTAATTAGCCTAGTATGAAGACTATGAACTATGAACTAATTCCTCTGCTTCCTACTCTCTGACCTGTGGTGAGTCACAAGTCTCTGCTATTGGGTCTTTGCTAGTCACCATGCACACCTTTAGAAGATGTTATTCCAGGGAGAGGTTTAAAATATAATTTCTGTGCTGATGCCATTTAGGTATACCTCTCCTTTCCTCAGGATTTTTTGTCTAATATGGACAATCTTGCTGAAGATTTCTAATACATCTAGAGTTGGATAATCACTAAATGGCTAACGCTTAACTCTTGCAAACTGTTGTCATGGCTGTATTACTTCTTTGCAAATTTTTTTCTCTTGCAGAGTTGCCCCCAAATATCATCTGTTGTGGGGATAAGGTAGAAATGTGACCTATGGGTGCAGAATATAGGCACAACATCTGATAACAAACTGTTTTTAAAGACTCATACCTTAGCCATTATCACATC